>NC_051047.1:3736564-3961362 GCF_904848185.1 Acanthopagrus latus | reverse complement strand
ACCATCAAATCTGGAAAACGCGGCCAATGACAACACCAAGTGTCCTGGCTGATTTCAACTTAGATTTCTTAGTTACTTTCACCAAACTTTGAATAGTGAAGAATATAGAAGAAAATGTGAGGATCTGTCTGAAGGATCTGTCTTCAAGAACTGCCTTATATAACTGTCTGAGAAGGAGGGCATTCTGTTCTTTGACATCCATCCATCCATCCATCCATCCATCCATTTTCTTCTGCTTATCCGGGGCCGGGTCGCGGGGCAGCTGCTTGAGCAGGAACACCCAGACTTCCTTCACCCCGGACACTTCCCCTAGCTCCTCCAGGAGGATCCCAAGGCGTTCCCAGGCCAGCCAAGCGACATAGTCACTCCAGCGTGTCCTGGGTCTTCCTCGGGGTCTCCTCCCAGTGGGGCATGCCAGGAACATCTCCCGAGGAAGCCGTCCAGGGGGCATCCGATATAGATGCCCGAGCCACCTCTGCTGACTACTCTCGATGTGGAGGAGCAGCAGCTCTACTCCAAGCTCCTCCCAGGTGACAGAGCTCCTCACCTCTGATGGAGCACCCCACCACTCTGTGGAGGAAACTTATTTTGGCCTCCTGTATCCGGGATCTTATTCTTTCGATCATGACCCAAACTTCATGACCATAGGTGAAGGTAGGAATGTAGATTGACCGGTAAATTGAGAGCTTCACCTTTTGGCTCAGCTCTCATTCACCACGACAGACCGATACAATGACAACATTACTACGGCTGCTGCACTGATCCGCCTGTCAATCTCACGCTCCATCCTTCCCACACTCGTGAAGAAGACCCCAAGATACTTGAACTCCTTCACTTGAGGCAAGAACTCTCCCCCACCTGGGAGGGAGCAAGTCACCTTTTTCCGGTCAACAACCATGGCCTCAGACTTGGAGGTGCTGATTCTCATCCCAGCTGCTTCACTCTAGGCTGCAAACCACCCCAGAACATGCTGGAGGTCCTGGCTCCAGCAGCCAACAAGACAACATAGTCCGCAAAAATCAGAGATGAAATCCAGTGGCTCCTGAACCAGACCCCTTCCGGCCCCTTACTACGCCTAGAAATTATGTCCATAAAAATAATGAACAAAACCGGTGACAAAGGGCAGCCCTGCCGGAGTCCATCATGCACCAGGAACAGGTCTGTCTTACTGCCGGCAATCTGAACCAGACTCTTCTCCAGTCGTACAGGGACTGTACAGCCCTTAGTACAGGGCCTCCTACCTCGTAGTCCCAAAGCACCTCCCACAGAATGCAACGAGGGACACGGTTGAAAGCCTTCTCCAAGTCCACAAAACAAATGTGGACTGGTTGGGCAAACTCCCATGAACCCTTGAGCACCCTGCGGAGGGTATAGAGCTGGTCCAGTGTTCCATGGCCAGGACAAAGTTGTTTTGTTCCTCCTGAATCTGAGGTTCAACTATCGGCCAAAGTCCCCTCTCCAGTGCCCTGGAATAAACTTTCTCTGGGGAGGAGTGTGATCCCCGATAGTTGGAACACATCCTCCGGTCCCCCTTTTTGAAAAGAGGGACCAACACCCTGGTCTGCCAGTCCAGAGGCACAGTCGCCGACTGCCACACGATGCTGCAGAGACATGTCAACCAAGACAGCCCTACAACATCCAGAGACTTGAGGTACTCAGGGCAGATCTCATCCACCCCCAGTGCTTTGCCACCGAGGAGCTTTCCGACTACCTCAGTGACTTCGGCTTGGGTGATGAATGAGTCAACCTCTGAGTCCCAAGCCTCTGCTTCCTCTATGGAAGACATGTCAGTGGGATTGAGGAGATCCTCGAAGTATTCCTTCCACCGCCCGACAATATCCCCAGTCGAGGTCAACAGCTCCCCACCGCCACTGTAAAGAGTGTTGGTGGAGAACTGCTTCCCCCTCCTGAGGCACCAGATGGTTTGCCAGAATTTCCTTGAGGCTGACCGATAGTCCTCCTCCATGGCCTCTCCGAACTTTTCCCAGACCCGACTTTTTGCTTCCACGACTGCCCGTGCTGCCGCTCGCCTGGCCTGCCGGTACCCGTCAGCTAGTTCAGGAGTCCCCCGGGCCAACCAGGCCCGGTAGGACTCCTTCTTCAGCTTGACAGCATCCCTTACTTCCGGAGTCCACCACCGGGTTTGGGGATTGCCGCCACGACAGGCACCGGAGACGCTACAGCCACAGCTCCGGACAGCCGCGTCAACAATAGAAGTGGAGAACATGGTCCATTCGGACTCAATGTCCCCAGCCTCCCTCGGTATCAGGTCAAAGCTCTCCCGGAGGTGGGAGTTAAAGACCTCTTTGACAGAGGGTTCTGCCAGACGTTCCCAGCAGACCCTCACAATATGTTTGGGTCTGCCAGGTCTGTCCAGCTTCCTCCCCTGCCAACGGATCCGACTCACCACCAGGTGGTGATCAGTTGACAGCTCAGCCCCTCTCTTCACCCGAGTGTCCAAGACATACAGCCGGAGGCCAGATGACACGACCACAAAGTCGATCATTGACCTCTGGCCTAGGCTGTCCTGATGCCATGTGCACATATGGACACCCTTATGCTTGAACATGGTGTTCGTTATGGACAAACTGTGACTAGCACAGAAGTCCAGTAACAAAACACCACTCTGGTTCAGATCGGGGAGGCCGTTCCTCCCAATCACACCCCTCCAGGTAACACTGTCGCTGCCCACGTGAGCGTTGAAGTCCCCCAGAAGAACGACGGAGTCCCTGGTTGGAGCACTCTCCAGTACCCCTCCCAGGGACTCCAAGAAGGCTGGGTACTCTACACTGCTGTTTGGCCCATAAGCCGAAACAACAGTGAGAGACCTATCCCCGACCCGAAGGCGCAGGGAAACGACCCTCTTGTTCACTGGGGTAAACTCCAACACATGGCGGCTGAACTGGGGAGCTACAAGCAAGCCCACACCAGCTCGCTGCCTCTCACTGCAGGCAACTCCAGAACAGAAGAGTGTCCAGCCTCTCTCAAGGAGTTCAGTTCCAGAGCCCAGACTGTGCGTAGAGGAGAGCCCGACTATCTCTAGTCGGTACTGCTCAACCTCTCGCACCAGCTCAGGCTCTTTCCCCCCCAGTGAGGTGACATTCCATGTCCCCATGGCTAGAGTCACCATCTGGGGATTGGGTCGTCGGGGCCCCTGCCCACGACCACCACCCAAATCACACCGCACCCTCTGAACCCTCCTGCGATTGGTGAGCCCACAGGAGGGCGGGCCCACGTCGCTCCTTCGGGCTGTGCCCAGCCGGGTCCCGTGGGCTAAGACCCGGCCACCAGGCGCTCGCCTGCGAGCCCCAACCCCAGGCCTGGCTCCAGGGTGGGGCCCCGGTAACGCCGATCCGGGCAACGTATGCATCCTCAATTTTATCTCTATCATTAGGGGCTTTTGAACCGATCTTAGTCTGACCTGTCACCTAGGACCTGTTTGCTTTGGGAGACCCTACCAGGGGCATTAAGCCCCGGACAACATAGCTCCTAGGATCATTCAGGTGCTCAAACTCCTCCACCACGATAAGGTGCCGGTTCAAGGAGGAGTTTTCTAAACCATGGATAGAAAAAGGTATAGATCAGGGGATTTAGACGGGAGTTAAAATAGAACAGACACATTACAACGTAAGCAAATGAAGTACTGAGCATGGTGTACTGGCCTGTAAGAGCAACACAATAATATGGGCATACACACATTAGAAACACAACTACAACAACACCAAAAGTCGTGGCTGCTTTCAGCTCAGATTTGTTAGCAGCTACTTTCCTTGACCTCTGGAGAGTGACAGCTGCAATGTGAGACCGCATGGTATGAGCCTGAGACACAGCCACCAGAAATACTCTCATATACAGAACTACAATGATGGTGACAGGGCCGATAAAGGTCAAAAAGAGATCAACAAATCCTGCAACATGATCAATTATAATCACACACTCTCCAATGCAGGAGTTATACGTGCCTGGTTCTTTCAGGATATCTTTCAGCAGCAGACTATGAAAAAGAGCAGAAAACATCCAACACAGACAAACACTAACTTGAACTCTTTTTTTGAGTGACGTTGGCAGGAAAATGTAAAGGATGACAAATAGCGGTCAACAGATATGAGCACCATGGTTCCTACTTAGGCAGATACAGAGTGCACATGAGATCACCAAGGAACCAGCAGCTATCTATGAGGACAATTTGAAAAACATAAGGAGGCCCACGAAGAATTCTGAGACAGCCAGAGAGAAGAGGAGGAGGTTGGTGGGGCGGTGGAGCTGCCTCAAGAGGAAGACCGGCATGAATTTATCAATATTTATAGCATCAACTACCATTAAGATAAAAGCAGATAGAACACAGGACTGAAATACAATAAGATCACTGTTTCTCACAGTTTAATATCAAGCAATACTTTTTTATTATTATTTATTAGTTTCAAATATTAATGAATGTGTACTTGAAGTGGGAGATAGAGATGATGACCAAGAGGTTAAGAGCTGCAGTGAGCAGAGCGATGAAGGACAGCAGAATGTAAATCAGCATGGTCTCAAAGTGAGGATGTATTGGTTTCATGCAGGAGCTGTTGAGGAATTCTCCAAGGTCTCCATCACCAGAGAGAGGAGAACCTACTGAGGTCTGGCAGCCTTTTGATCAAAGTTTAGACATGATATAACCAAATTAGCTCTATTGCCCCTCCTCTAAGATTCTGCCTCACTTGGACTATCCTTCCACTTTTGCTCTGATTAGTACTTTCATTCATGTTCTCCCTTCTAATTTAAGCTTTCCTCATCCATACATTCAAACTGGGGCCCGATATAGCTTTAACATATAAAGATATTAAATGTGCCACGGGTGGACTTGAATGAAAATCTAGAGCTATCTCACTAAAACAGGATGTATCTGTGCTTGATTCGGAGTGACAAATAAAACGCTCTAATTATCTGTGGAAATTGGAACTAGTATTACTATTATGATAAATAGGCACAAGTAAAAATAAAAAGGTTTCTGGTTCATCACTGGGTTAGGACGGTGGCTCACTGTTCATGTTCCCCCCAGTGTTTTTCTGGGCTTCTTCCAGGTGCTCTACTTTCCCTCACCTTCAATAATAAATATATTACGTTGATTCTCCAGCCATCAACCAAGGAAATACAACTGTACAGTTACTACCCACTGCTCTTCAGGAATGAGTTCAATGAAGGAAACTGATTTCATTGTGATGTATAGAGTCTGAATGTATGTGACAATAAAGAGTCCTCCTCTTCCAGAATGTAAGTTATACGATCAACAGCAAATTGATATCTAAAAGGTAAAATTTTATAGCTCCATCATCTGTGCACAACTTTGTTGTGGTACAAAGGTAGGATTGGTCCGTTTATTAGTAATTAATAATTACTAATAATAATTTTTAGATTTAATAACAAAAATAATTAATTAAGTCACAATCACAAACTTACCCCTATTGGAAGAAGTCTTTTTGGGTCACAGTGCATCACTATGATGTAACCACCATGAAAACTGGATTCATACCCTGTCTCTCTTCCTGGAAGCTTGGGTTGGTGTAGCAAAGAGAAGTGGGTGGGATTTAACAAGAAGGGGAGAGGAAAGGGTTAGAAATAAGTCAGTAAGTCAGACGGCTTTGGTCAGAAAGCTGCCAGAGCTCAGCAGCTTCTCTCCCTTTTCTCTCTTTGGTGATGGAGCTGGAGGGAGCTGAATTCTGCTTTCCCAAACTGCCCAATACCTCCTGCAGGAGGCCAGATCCTCCACACCTTCACACTCTGCTTATTGATATTCTATTATACTCCATCTCTCTCCTCACTGCAGTTCTCAACCTGCTGGTCATCGTCTCGATCTCCCATTTCAGGCACATAACCTTCACAGGATATTAATATTAGTAATATTATAATATTGGTGATGTTGTTCATGATGATGATATTCTCTCTCTCCAGGCAGCTGCATACACCCACAAACTTCCTCCTCCTGTCTTTGGCTGTCTCAGATTTTCTTGTGGGCTCTCTGGTGATGCCGGTTGAAATACTCTTGACACAAACCTGCTGGATGCTGGGTGATCTCATGTGTGCGCTGTATTTTTTGTTACCGATCATCATAGTTGCTGCATCTGTAGGAAACATGGTTCTCATATCTGTTGACCGCTATGTTGCAATTTGTGATCCTCTGCATTACACAGTCAAAGTCACTCAAAGACTTGCAATAATATGTATTTTATTGTGTTGGACTTGTTGTGTTGTCTACAGCATTTTCCTTTTATATGATAACCTGAAGCAGCCAGGCAGGTATAATTCCTGCAATGGGGATTGCGTGGTCAACATTACAGGAGTTGTTGATCTTGTTGTCAGCTTCATTATTCCCATTACTCTCATCATAGTTCTGTATATGAGAGTATTTGTGGTGGCTGTGTCTCAGGCTCGTGCCATGCGATCCCAAATTGCAGCTGTCTTACTAAAGACTAGACAAGTCAAGAAATCTGAGATAAAAGCAGCCAGGACACTTGGTATCCTTGTGGGTGTGTTTGTGATCTGTTACTCTCCATTCTACTGTGTGTCTCTCGTAGGCCATGAAATCATGGCTGGCTCTAAAACTGAGGTCTTCATGATGTTTCTGATGTATATTAACTCCTGTCTAAACCCTGTAATCTATGCCCTTCTCTACCCTTGGTTTAAAAAAACTATCAGGCTCATTGTTACATTTCAGATCCTACAGTCTGACTCCCATATGGCCAACATTCTGTAAACAGACACTGTGGGATAAGTGACAGTGCAGTTGTTGTTATGTCCATTATTTATATATGGAGGTGGTTTTTTATATATATATATATATATATATATATATATATATATATATATATATATATATATATATATATATATATATATATATATACTATAACACAGAAACAAGAAAAACATATGAATCTATGAATTCACTCAAAACAATTCATGACCCAAAGGATGAGTACATATTTAAAGATTAATTTTACTTGATGTGAATGAACAATACTTCAATAAAATACATCTTCTGAAGATTCCTTTCTACTTCATTTTGCACATCATGATTTTGTCAAAAAATGATTATTTTCTCATACTTTCTGGCCAGCCACAACATCTGTCAGAATATTTTTTTTCATGTAAAATAATAAATCACAATATAGAATTGTACAGCATTGTACATGAATTATAATACATGTGTGACTTTATATAAATTATTTTAAAAAAGTCCTCTCATAGGAAGCACAAGAGTCTGCCCTCCACTCCATAACCACGTTCATGTGTGGACAAGAGCTTATCTCTCCCATTCCCCCACACGACAGGTGAGCCAGTGGCAGCTCCCCTCAAACTTTGGCTCCACAGTTCGACGGGTGCTAGTTTCCCGAATGCTGAGCTGGATCCCGCTGAGAGGCTGGCCACGAGGAAGCCTGCTCCTGCTGCAATCTATCATTCTCTGCCCTCAACTGTGCCACCAAATCCCTCAACTCTTCTAGCTCTCCCTCCATTGCTACACAGTTACAGTTAAACTAAATGCTAGAGCCACAGCTACCAAAAGAAAACCCACAGACTCACCGCTGCTTCACTCTAAGCTCTCATTCATTCACACGCAAAAGGCAATCTGAAAATCAAAAGACAAAAATAAAGAAAGAAAACATGGAACACATGTCTCTACCTCCACTGAGTGTATCCTGCCGTCAGCACCAGGTTTGTGGCGACACGAGGGTTGACTACTATGTTATACACCAAATACTGACAACGCCACCTTGGGTTAGGGCCCAAGGACCTGTACTGAAGGTCAGTTGTTACCTTTAAAATGAAAAGGACACTCAGGTTTGTTTACTCGGGGAGGGAAGGAGACAGGGTTCAATGATCATGTACAACACTTTATTATTAAAACTAAGCACAAGGTTTATCACAACAGAAAAGAAGGGAGCCCATAAAAAAGTGGGATACAGTCTGAGGCTTACCGGCTGGAGGAGGGGTTTGGTAGGGGAAGTGACATCCAAAGGAAAAAGGAGAACACCCCACGCACACAGCAAAAAGTGACGTGTAAACAAAGAAAATCTTGAAAAGGGATCACACAGCACACAGGGGACCACCACCACCGTCGGCCTTCAGCTCTGAGGGGCAAGGAGAAACACAATTAAAAGGGCTCAAAATCAATAAAACAAACAATCTTTTATAAAGCGTGCCAACAAATGTAAATGATCAATTAATAAACTGAGAAGTGTTAAATTGGATTAATAAATCAACCTGACAAAAGAAACAAAAGAGTCTCCGGCCAGAGATATCAACTCAACAATTAAACACGTTCTAACCCAGTTTTAACACAGAAATTCTTGGCAGATTGTTTTTAAAGACAGTCACGCACACACAAACGCACAGAGTGCCAGAGAGTCCTCGCAAGCTCGTAACGTTCTGCACAAGTTAAAGCCCACCCCCACACACACACGGCAGCGGTACACAGGGCCAGTAGCGGGAGGCAGGTTGACCAAAGGCGGCCGACCGAACCCGAACCAGGCCGTCAGAGCAGCAGCAGCAACGCAGCAACAGCCGTTGCCATCACTAGGATGCTAGCAGCAAAGACAATGACCCGGAAGTGGGGGAGCCGAAGAGACAGGAAGCGAGAGGTCAGGAGGAGGGACACGGCCTACTTTTATCCCCTTGGTAAGAGCAGTTATTGGCTAATAAGCCAGAGGGGCTGTGGTGCAGCCAAACCAAGTTTAATATGGCAGTGGTGCCTCATACCTGTCACAACTTCAGCCAGACTTTAGTTTTTCATCTGTCTGTTTCATGTTTTCTCCTCACTAACTCTCATGTCATTTCAGACCCTGCCTCTCCCCCCTGCTCTGCATTACCTGTTGGTTTGATCCACCTGATCTGCTCCACCCCCTTACTCACCTGCTCCTCATCAGCTAATCAGCCCCCTCAGTATTTATACTGAGCCTGTTCCCTCAGTTCTTTGCCAGATTGTCTAGTGTGTTTACCTAGCTCTCCAGCGTTCTGTATTTTTGAATCTGATCCTGCCTGCTTGTGATTCGACCTGCCTTTTGGACTTTGGACTCTCCCTCTTGCCTGCTCCCTTTGGATTTGTTTGCCTCGCTGACTGACTACCTGGTTTGACCCTCGCTTGAAATTAAACATATTCTTTTGCAACTGAACTGTTTCCTTTGTGTCGTGCTATTGGGTTCCTGCCTGCCACTTTGTGAAGCCTGATAGAACAATCTGGCCAAAAGAATGAACCCAGCCGACACGGAGAACATAAAGCAAGAACTGGCAGCACAAGCTGCTGCTCTACACCAGCAGGGGAAACGCTTCACCGCCATGGAGGTGGTTTTCCAGGAGTCTTCTGCACGCCACAATCAACATCTGGAGACTCTGACTGGTCAACTCCAGCACCTCATGCAGGTCAGTCAAACGCTAGCTGTTCCACCACCCACCAGTACTTCTGTTCCTGCCGTTTCGGGTCCAGAACCCCGTTTGAACACTCTCGAGCGCTTTTCAGGAGCCCCAGGTACCTGCCGCTCTTTTCTGACTCTGTGCTCATTGACTTTTGAACTACAGCCTCTCACATATCCCACTGAGAGGTCAAGAGTGGCGTTTATGATCACCCAGCTTACCGGGCGTGCTCGGGAGTGGGGCACCGCTGAGTGGGACAAGCAGTCGGCTCTTTGTTCCTCTGTGACTGCTTTCTCTGAGGGTCTTCGGAAGGTGTTTGACCATGCTACTCCTGGTCGAGAGGCTGCTCGTGGACTGTTTAACTTGGTTCAGGGGAGCCGGAGAGTGACTGATTATTCCATTGAGTTCCGTACACTTGCTGCGGAGAGTGACTGGAACTCTTCTTCCCTGGCCGATGCTTTCTACAACGGACTCTTTGATGACATCAAAGACGAGCTGGCAGCTCGGGACCCTCCGACAGATTTAGACGCTCTCATCGCCACGGCTATCCGCATCGATGGACGTTTCCAGGAGAGGAGACGAGAGAGAGCACTGACCCGTACTCCCAGAAGTCTTCCCCGGCCTCCAGCGTCACCTTCACCTTCAATGCTTTCTCCTCCTGCAAGTGCCCCTAGCGACCCAGTTGAGCCCATGCAACTTGGCAGGACCAGGCTGTCAGCTGCCGAACGACAGAGGCGGCAAAGGGAGAACTGCTGCATGTACTGTGGACAGGGAGGTCATTACGTGTCTTCCTGTCCAGTAAAAGACAGGGCTCACCAGGAATCCAGAGGGCGCTGGTGAGCCGCATCAGGAATTTTGAAATGCCCTCTCGGTCACTGCTTCATGCCCAGGTCAACTGGAATGGACAATCGCATACAGTCTCTGTCCTCATTGACTCCGGGGCTGACACTAACCTTCTGGATCGTGATCTTGCCATGCAGCTGGGTATTAATCAGGAACCCTTAGTTGAGCCTATCAAGGCTACTGCTCTGGATGGGCGTCTTCTCTGCACAGTAACCCACTGCACTGTTCCTGTTCATCTGGGCATATCAGGTAACCACACTGAATCACTTACCTTTCATCTGATAAACGCTCCTCAGCAGCCAGTCATCCTGGGGTTTCCTTGGTTAATAAAACACAATCCACATATTGACTGGAGAACTGGTTCCATTCTACAATGGAGTGAACACTGTCATGCGGTCTGTCTGAAATCTGCCTCTTTACCTGTCTTCAACACCGCTTCTGCTAACGAGTTCCCAGATCTCACTAATGTCCCATCCGAATACCATGACTTAAAGGAGGTGTTTAACTAAGTACGGGCCACCTCGCTTCCCCCACACCGCCCGTATGATTGTGCCATTGACCTCCTCCCTGGCTCATCACCACAAAGGGGGAGACTCTTCTCTCTGTCAGCTCCTGAAACCAAGGCGATGGACGAATACATTAACAACGCACTGGCAGCAGGCATCATCCGTCCCTCTTCGTCTCCTGCTGGAGCTGGATTTTTCTTCGTGGACAAAAAGGACAAATCTCTCCGGCCCTGCATTGATTACCGTGGTCTTAATGACATCACCATCAAAAACAGGTACCCCCTCCCACTCATCTCTTCTGCATTTGAATTGTTGCAAGGGGCTTCGGTGTTTACCAAGCTTGATCTGAGGAACGCCTATCACCTTGTGCGCATTCGGGAGGGTGATGAGTGGAAAACGGCATTTAATACCCCAAGGGGCCACTACGAGTACCTGGTTATGCCTTTCGGACTCACTAATGCTCCGACAGTATTCCAGGCCTTGGTGAACGATGTGCTCAGGGATTTCCTCAATATATTTATGTTTGTATATCTGGATGACATCCTCATCTTTTCCAAGTCCGAACAGGAACATCTGCAGCATGTTCGTAGTGTCCTCCAGAGACTCCTAGAGAACCAGTTATTCGTGAAGGCGGAGAAGTCTGAGTTCCACGCCACTGAGGTGTCTTTCCTGGGATACATCATTTCAGTCGGACGTATTCACATGGATCCCACCAAGGTTAAGGCGGTGGTGGATTGGCCAGTGCCCACCTCTTGGAAGAAACTCCAACAATTCCTGGGATTTGCTAACTTCTATCGTAGGTTTATCCGGAATTATAGTTCTGTGGCAGCCCCCCTGACAGCCCTCACCTCTCAGAAGGTAACCTTTCAATGGTCCCCTGCCGCAGACAGGGCATTCAGAGAGTTAAAATCACGGTTCTCTTCTGCTCCTATTCTCATCCTTCCAGATCCTGAATGCCAGTTTGTTGTGGAAGTGGATGCGTCAGACTCCGGGGTGGGGGCAGTCCTATCTCAGCGGTCAGTAGAGGATCAAAAGCTGCATCCGTGTGCTTTCTTCTCCCGCAAATTGTCCCAAGCAGAATGGAATTATGATGTTGGAAATCGAGAGTTATTGGCTGTCAAGATGGCTCTCGAGGAGTGGAGGCACTGGTTGGAGGGAGCGAAGCATCCGTTTGTGGTGTGGACAGACCAGAAAAACCTGGAGTACATCCGGTCAGCCAAACGGTTGAACTCCCGTCAGGCCAGATGGGCATTATTCTTTAATCGTTTTGATTTTACCCTGTCTTATCGCCCAGGTTCGAGGAACGTCAAACCTGATGCACTGTCCCGTCAGTTCCAGTCTGACAACGATCCCACACAACCTGAGAGTATTCTCCCCAAGGTGGTCATCGGCGCAGTTACCTGGGACATTGTGGAGAAGGTAAAAAAGTCTCAGGCTGATCACCCGGCTCCCAGTGCTTGCCCTGATAATCGTCTGTATGTGCCTGTAAATGTTCGCTCCCAGGTCCTCCAGTGGGGACATTCTTCTTGCCTTGCCTGTCACCCGGGGGTTAGGCGCACCCTAGCTCTGCTGAAGCAGCGTTTCTGGTGGGCTTCCATGGAAGAAGACACCAAGGAGTTTATCGCAGCCTGCCAGATTTGCTCTCAGCACAAGACCGCTCGCCATGCCCCTTTCGGCCTTCTTCCGCCACTGCCTATTCCTCATCGTCCATGGTCCCACATCTCACTCGACTTTGTCACCGGACTGCCTCCCTCAGATGGTAACACCACCATTCTCACTATTGTAGACAGATTTTCTAAATCTGCTCAGTTTGTTCCATTGCCCAAACTACCATCTGCTAAAGAAACTGCTGAACTTATGTTGCATCATGTTTTCCGTCTGCACGGCATCCCCTGTGACATTGTCTCAGACCGGGGGCCACAGTTCTCTTCTCGTTTCTGGACAGAGTTTTGTCAGCTGTTGGGAGCCACGGTCAGTCTGTCCTCTGGTTTCCATCCTCAATCTAACGGGCAAACTGAACGGATGAATCAGGAAATGGAGACGGCCTTGCATTGCATCACGTCCCAGAACCCATCCTCCTGGTCCAAGCAGCTTCTGTGGGTTGAGTATGCTCACAATACTCTTCCAAGCTCTGCAACAGGGCTTTCTCCTTTCCAGTGCTCGCGGGGATATCAACCTCCACTGTTCCTTGAGCAGGAGCAAGAAGCCAGTGTCCCGTCTGTCCAGGCATTCATCCAGCGCTGTCGTCACACCTGGTTACGGGCCCGTTCTGCTCTTCTGTGTTCGTCCAACCGGTACCAGAGAAATGCCAACCGCCGTCGGACCCCGGCACCCCGCTACACTCCTGTTCAGAGGGTTTGGCTGTCCACACATGATCTCCCACTCCGGGTAGAGTCTAGGAAGTTGGCCCCAAGGTTTGTGGGCCCGTTCTCCATCAGTAAGGTCATTAACCCTGCTGCAGTCCATCTCCGCCTTCCTCGCTCCATGAGGATTCATCCCACCTTCCATGTCTCCAAGGTCAAACCTGTTAAAGAGAGCCAACTTCAGCCCTCCTCCAGACCCCCACCACCCCACCGGCTCATTGATGGGGGTCCTGCTTACTCTGTTCATCGTCTCATCAAGTCGCGACGGCGGGGAAGGGGTCTTCAATACCTCGTCGATTGGGAGGGTTATGGCCCTGAGGAGCGCTCATGGGTTCCAGCTCGTAACATCTTGGACTCTGATCTCATCTCAGCTTTCCATAGGGACCATCCTCCCAACTGAACTGTTTCCTTTGTGTCGTGCTATGCCTGCCATTTTGTAGCGCCTGATAATACCACTACAATAATGCTGCTATTTGTCAAAGATACTTTAAATGCATGACTGCTATGATTAGAGCGCTGAAGATATGAACAGACAAGTCATGCTATGCGAGGTCGAGGTGAAGTCTGTAAAAATGAATCTGGAGTCTTTTGCAGAAGACAGAGAGAGATTCTGCTGTCGTGACTTTGGTCTAGATTTCGTCCATCCACTGAGGTGGCAAAACAGAGAAGAGTCGCGACTTCACTGAGTGGGCTTTGTTTGCTCTCAGCGATGGGGGTACTAGCCGGCCAGCTGATGTAGTAAAATGAAGGGCTCTTGTTTGAACTTGTGGTCTGACCAGTGTTCGGAGGTACCATCATACTGAATCGGATGAGGGCCCCAATAAGAAGCCAGTGGAGGTCACGGACGAGGGGGGTCACATGGGAGAATGTGGGCAGATTGTACATGCACACACAAAACATGCATTTCTAAGTTTGTGCAAGGAAATAGTATGTTGAATTTTTTTTTTTTTTTTTTTTTTTTTTTTTTTTAATTTGCTTGACAGAAGAATAGTTGTGATCAATGAAGAAAAATAAACACTTGTGTAATCTTTTCTTCCCCATTTGCTAGATCTGCTGACCAGGCTTAAGCATTAATGTTAACAGCCAGTGGGTGGTGTGGTGTTAGATCAGAGAAGAAAAAGAGTGCTACTGCAACTGCATTTATTTGGGAACCAAACTTGTTCTAGCTTTAGCAAAGTAGTGTGTACATATTGGCCATGTGTGAAAATATGTTTTATTTTTGTCACATGACTTATTTTGGGAGCAGGTTGAAGAAACAATAGGTAACCTAGCTGATCATGTTGAAAAAATAATGTGACTTAAAATCAGATCTTTGTATGGTTTGGTCAGGTTTGTTAACATTTGAGATGTCATTTTCCAGTGAAAATCATGTCTCTTAATATGTGATTTTTATTTTTTTGAATTTTCAGATAAAAGGAAGGATAAAGTGTTTTGTTGTTGTTGAGAGTGTCTTACTTCTTGAAAGAAAAGTTGACATTTTTTAAGTCTGTCTTAAGTAAGAGTGAAGGAGTTGGTGGTGACTATAATTGTTTCCAACAAACAAAATATTGACTGACAGCTGCTGCACTTCAAATTAAAAGTGTAAAACTGCTTAAATTTAATCATCATTAATCAGTGAATTAATCATAATAAAGTCCATAATGTTAGTCTGCTTTCTGCCAGAGTCTGCATACTCTCTCCTTGCCTGTGTGGGTTCTCTCGGACTTCCTCCCACATTCAAAGGCATTTGTATAATTTGATCATAATTGCATATGAATTGAGAAAACTAAGCTAAATAAACTAAATTGCCAGATGACTACAGTTGGATTCAATGCATCCTCCAACACAAACAACTGTCTTCTGATTGCATTGAGATTTCAAGGTCAAAAAGGGCAGCTAATGAGCTAAATGTCAGGTCCTGCATGCTCTCAGTGGCTAATGCCATTGTCAAGTCCTCCTCTTGTTCAACTTCCAAAGGACACAAGGATAACTAAAATTTCTGACTCAATCACTTTTATTTTCCTTTTGGCTTTGTCAGTTGATTGGGTCAGTAAATTAGGTTGTAAACCTTTAAAGAAAGAGAAACAAAACTTAGCATTTTAATTTAACATTTTAATTAAAGATTTTGAATGCATTTTAAATGAATTTAAACATTTAATTTAAGTCTAAACAAAGTCTTCAAAAGCTCATCTCTTACGATGTCTTTGCTGTCAGCATTGACGCTGACCACTCTTGCCAGCTTGTACTGTCCTCTCAGGTTGTTTTGGTCAGCCAACCAGACCACATCTCCAACAGCAACATTTCGCACTTTGGTGTGCCATTTGTTTCTTATGAACTGATTAGGTCCAGCAAATTGGCTCCACTTCCAGAAATTGCTTAGCTCTGCTTGAATATGTTTAAGTCTTTTGTAAGGGTAGCCATCAAACTGGAAATCTCCAGGGTCTCCCTTTGAATTGCCACGTCCTGAAAGCAGGGATTTTGGGGTGATGTACTCCACACAGTCTGCTTTGACTTCTTGCATCGATGGGTCTCTTATTTGCAAAGTTTGCTGCCACAAAGAGAAAAGTTTGGAATTCTCCCATGTGAAAACACCATCTCCACCAAAGTTGCACAATGCTCACTTTGCTACTTGCATTCCTGCTGCACCATTCCTATGGGGAGAGTCTGCAGGGTGGATCTTCCACGATCATTCTGTACCATGCTTGGCAGCTGTGTCCTCAAGTTCAGACTTGTTTAGTCGGCCGAGGAATTTGTGAAGCTTCTCCAGAACAGGTCTGGCTCCCACAAAGTTAGTGCCAGGGTCTGACCAGAGTTTCCTGGGGTGTCCTCTCAGTGAAGTGAACCTTTGATAGGCTAGCAGGAATCCTTCAGATGACATGTCACTCACCACTTCAGTGTGTATGGCTTGAGAAGCCATGCAGCAGAAGACTGTCTCCCATAGCTCTCTTCTCGACCTCATCTTTCACTTCATAAGGGCCGAACAGGTCCATGGTGGTGAATTCAAACTGTGCAGCTGGGCCTGTTCGCTCTAGAGGCAGGTCAGCCATGATTTGTTGACATTGTTTTGCATTGTTTTTCCTGCAGACCACATAGCTGTCAACTATTTCCTTGGCAAGTATAGGCCTTTTATTATCCAGGCTTTTTTCCTCATCCAGAGAAGGGTTCCTGCTATCCCTCATGGTTTGCTTTGTGCAATTCTTGTGCCAGCAATGTCAATACCCATGCTTCAAATGGTAAAACTGGCACTGCTGTCTTCTTCGTTGAACGTCTGAATTCTGCCTCCACAAACTAGCAGTTCAGAATTCACATCTTTGTATACTGCCAGTTTGCTTAGAGTTGTGTACCTTCTTGAGCTGCAAGGAAGAGGTCTGTGAGTGCATGTTCATGTTCTTTGACAGTCAGCACAGCTTGCTTGAGAGGTGTTACCTCCCACTTTGACTGTTTAGGGGCCCGGCACTTTCTCTTCTGCCACTGCTTGGCAGCTAGACAAACCCAGGCACTGACTCTCACCAGTTTGGACAGGCTACTGAATCTTTTTACTTCCACAAGATCTTTAACCCAGTGGGCTTCCTTCTTAGAAGAAGAGTTGGGTTTACCACAGGTTTTTCCTCTTGTGTCTCACTCTTTGGACTTTCCTGAGTGGGTTGTGGTTCTTCTTTCTGCTGACTCCTTCTTGCTTGAGCTCTTGTTAATGCACCTGAGGATGCCTTACTCTGGAGCTTGTCCACACTCTCCCTGGCACGTGCTGCAACCTTTCCAGATGATTGTATAGACCACTCCTCCACTGGCCACTTCAGGAACTCTGGTCTGCCATGTGGAATTCTCCTTCAAATCCTCAGGAGCGCCCCCTCTTGTCATGATGTCAGCTATGTTCAGATCTCCACGGATCCACCACCAGTCTTGCATTAGTCCAGCCAACTGGAATTTACCCACTCTATTTTTGCAAAGAATGTTTTGAACCCATAACTGACTCCTTGTATGGCTCCCAAGACCATTTAACTGTCAAGTAGATGGAACCATCTCTCAATATTCATTTGAGCATGCTTTTCCATATACTTCTTGATCCTGGCTGCAAAGACAGCACCACTGAGCTCAGTTTGTACAGCTTCTCCCTTCTGATCCAGGGGTGTCAGCTTGGCTTTTGAGTCAATGAATCGAAATTCATTGCATTTACTTGTCTTCCACCTTAGGTACATCACAGCTCCATAGGTCTTGTGACTTCCAAAGAATATGATGCCTAACGGTTTCCCTTCCCAGCCAGCTGGTGTGAGGCTCCTGTGGAATTTCACCAATCCAAGCTGCACACATTCTTCAAAAAGCTGTATGTCTTCTTTTCTGAGGCTTTCTGAGAGAGGTTGGTCCCAGGTTTCTTGGGTTATTTTCCCACCCCCTCCCTCCTGGAATGCTTTTCTAACAAGAATTGCTCCCTTCTGTTTGGCAGGTGTAAATAAGAGGCCATCCACACGAAAATGCTCTTTTGCATTTTTGTGCGCAAACACACCTGTATTGCATCATTTTGGCTGACTGTTCACACGGATCCTGAAAACACAGTGACTGAAAACGCACTTTTTTGGAAACGAGTCTAAGGTTGGAAAAATCCAAAAACGCAGCCTTCCCGTTCTTATGTGGATGGTGAATCTGCATGCTTTTCAATTCGATGACGTCATTTCCCCAACCCTCGACCGCTAGCCTCCGACCTCTGAACCCCACAACGTCTCATAACAACAACAACAACAACAACAACAACAACAATGGCGGACTACTGCTTGTGTTCGTGTTTCTTTCAACTCACTCGTCGAGTGTGAGTTGCAGCAGCAGTTCAACCTCATTAACGGTCCACACAAATGCTTCTGGTTTCCTTGTACCAGCCATTTTCGTCTTCTTCTTGTTTTCGAATTCTCTTTCTATTGCTTGTTTGTAAACAGCGCGCAAGCTTTATGCACATGCTCTGTCTCTTCTCCGTTTTTTGGTGAATTTCAGGCGCCACCTAGAGGCCTGGAATGTGAACTACATTGTTTTGAGTCATTTTCAGTGGATCTGTGTGGATGCAAATATTCTTGAAACAATGCCAAGGAAGACAGAGGAAAAAAAAAAAGATTGTTTTGGTACATGTAAACAAGGCCTAAGACAATGAGTCGTACAGTCCAGCTACTTGGCTTAAGAGAGCCCTCCTTGTCAGTGGATGAGGTATCTCAGTTCTCCCCTCCTCCTTGAGAAGATCTTTTCCAACTCCCATCTTCTTCTTTCTTTTGTATAAGTTAACTGAGGTTAACATGTAGAGCTTGTCTTCATCCACTTGGTAGCCGATGCCCAAGGCTTTGTTGTCTTCGTCCCTCATTTGATTTGGAAGAATTAAGGTTTTGCCTGTTAGAGCCTCCATCTCCATTCCTTGCCCCCCACTTTGCCCTGACCGGACCCATGGTTTGAGAAAGAAACCTCCAGCCTTCAAGATCTCTTCAATAGTTGTTGTGATTTCGTCAAGTCTATTTGGGTCATTTTGGGAGGTTAAGAGGTCATCCACATAACTGTTGTCTTCAATGACTCTGCGTTCATCCTCCAAGTGAGTAAAGTTGGGCAGGTGTGCTGTTTTCCTCATAGCCAACTGAGCAATGCAACCAGCAGGTCTGTCCCCAATGTTGACTCTGGTAATTGCATATTCACTTATCTCTTCGTCTGGGCTGTCCCTCCAGAGTAACCTGTGAAGATGCATCCCACGCTCCTCCAGCCATACAGAGTTGGACATCTTTTTGATGTCTCCTAGAGATACATGCATCCCTTATCTGAACCTCAGCAGGACATCTCTGATAGGGTTGAGAACATCTGGTCCCTTCAGAAGAAGATCATTCATACTCACGCCTTTGTATTTCTGACTACTATTCCATACAATACGAACTGGTGTTGTCACTGAATGAGGGATTGGTGCCACCAGGTGGCTCAAGCTCCCTCTCCTCTGCCAGGGTCATTTATTTTTCTCCCGGTGGACAGTTTCCACGTCGGCATCCTCTACATCTTGGCTAACATGCAGCTCTGATGCTGTCCCAGTGCCACCACTCAAGGAACTCACGGTTACTGGCAGCTATAAATTTGGTCTGAGCCACATCCTTCTGCTGTAGCTGGGCTGTGTCAGTTTTTGGACTTGTGATTTCTTGATATTTGACAGCTGCTGTCCTCATGGAGCAAGCAAAGTGTGTTTTGGACTCATATGCTGCAACCTCCACACACAAGTTGGGATGTGCTCAACCCACTGTCTTCCCTAATGGACCCTCCCACAAGACGAGGTCATTGATGATTTTTACCCTCTGGGGAGTGAATCTTCCCTCTCTGTGGCTAATGAGAAGTTCAGCCTCTTCTGGCCTTTCCAATTCTTTGATGCACTCTGGCAATTTCATCCAAGCTGTAGCAGACCACTTCATGAGCACTGAGATAAAGTTATCTTCTCATTTCTTAACCTCAGCTCTTCAGCACCCTTTGGGTAATGTAGTTTGTGTCTGAAGCAAGATCAATTAAACCCCCATCTTCTGCCCTGCGTTTACAGTGACTTGCAACATCAACATCATGATGACAGGAAGTTCAGAAAGCCCATTTCTCTGCAATAGGTCAGACTGGCCTGAAGAATCGAGTGTCACTGTGGTTTTGTTGGTGTTGGTGAAAGCCTTTCTGCATCGATCTGCCATTTATGGAGAAAGTTCAGATAAGGTCTTCTCTTTTTCCTCTGTTAGTTTGCTTTCACCTTTGCAGTCTTTTTCACTCTTTCTCTCTTCCTCTCTTTTGACTTTTGGTCAGAGGAAAAAATGGTGGTCTGGGGCACCACCTTCCCTTTTACAGTCTTTATTTCTGCATAGGAAAGTGTCTCTGCAGAATCCATCTTCATCACGGCATCCGAGACATTGTCTGCATGCTCCCAGCTTTCTCAATACAGCTTTCTTTTCAGGGAGCATAAGTCTTTTGAACCTTCCACAGAAGAAGATTTTGCTGTTATGCCCACTATCACCACAGACACCACATACCTCATCAAGCTCTTCTTTCTTTGTGGTTTTTGTTGAGTCAATCTTTCTGTCATACTTCTTGTCTGAACAATCTTATTTCTCCATCGTCTCCACAGTTCTGAGCTGTTTAAGTCTCTCTATTATTTCTTCTTCAAAAACATGTCAAAGTGGTTGCCTGATGTGACATTGTTTCTGGGTTCAACCATGAACATCAACCAGTCTCTTTAATAAAATCAGGCAACTTGCTTTCAATGGATTTAAGTACCAGTGGGTTCTTTATGTCTCCAGAGTTTCCTAACTCTGTGAAATCTGCTAGGGCCTTCTCCACTGACTGTATGAGGTCAATGACCTTTCTTGGCTGGTTCCCCTTCACATGTGGCATCTTCTCCCGTGAGGTGCACTTCATAGCCCTCTAAATTGGCACTGTACACAGGTACATCAGCCGCTTTGTCATTGGCTTTTTCTGCTTCCAGGATTGCCATTTCTTCCATATCTCGACCACAGGTTTGTTTGAACAATGTCTCTTATTTCTGCCAACTTTGTTTGGCCTTCTTTTACAGATCTATCAATGTCGGCCTCTTGCTGTTCGTCAGACCTGCCTCCTCATCCTCAGTCTTAATGTCAGCCTCCAGTCTAATCCTGTAGTCATCATTGGCATCGAGCATCTTTCTGAAACAGTTGGAAAGCTTAGTGAATTCCTTCTTTAACTCCACTTGAAGTATGCTGCTTGCTCCTCTTGAAATGAAGTTGGCTTGCTGCTTTCTGCAGAGGCCCTCTACTTTTTGAGCTGCTGGACCGACTTCCCCAGGATATCTTCCTCCATCTTGACTTACTCTGCATCAACAGCTTATTTCTGGATCTGAAGCCATTTATCCTCAGGGCCAGGCCACTCTGCGTGGTTTACAACTGTCAAGTCTTCCTCTTGTTCACAATGGGGTGCCATGAAGGCACACAGCAGCAGTAGACAGGAATAATAATCGTAGTGTTAACATACACTATATTACCAAAAGTATTCGCTCACCCATTCAAATGATCAGAATCAGGTGTTCTAATCACTTGGCCTGGCCCCAGGTGTATAAATTCAAGCACTCAGGCATGCAGACTGTGAAACAAGACATTTGTGAAAGAATGGGCCGCTCTCAGGAGCTCAGTGAATTCCAGCGTGGAACTGTCATAGGATGCCACTTGTGCAACAAATCCAGTCGTGAAATTTCCTCGCTCCTAAATATTCCACAGTCAACTGTCAGCTCTATTATAACAAAATGGAAGCGTTTGGGAACAACAGCAACTCAGCCACGAAGTGGTAGGCCACGTAAAGTGACGGAGAGGGGTCAGCGGATGCTGAAGCGCATAGTGCAAAGAGGTCGCCGACTTTCTGCACAGTCAATTGCTAGAGAGCTACAAACTTCATGTGACCTTCAGATTAGCCCAAGTACAGTACGCAGAGAGCTTCATGGAATGGGTTTCCATGGCCGAGCAGCTGCAGCCAAGCCACACATCACCAAGTGCAATGCAAGGCGTCGGATGCAATGGTGTAAAGCACGCCGTCACTGGCCTCTAGAGCAGTGGAGACGCGTTCTCTGGAGTGATGAATCACGCTTTTCATCTGGCAATCTGATGGACGAGTCTGGGTTTGGAGGTTGCCAGGAGAACGGTACATTTCAGATTGCATTGTGCCAACTGTGAAATTTGGTGGAGGAGGAATTATGGTATGGGGTTGTTTTTCAGGAGCTGGGCTTGGCCCCTTAGTTCCAGTGAAAGGAACATTGAATGCTTCAGGATACCAAAACATTTTGGACAATTCCATGCTCCCAACCTTGTGGGAACAGTTTGGAGCGGGCCCCTTCCTCTTCCAACATGACTGTGCACCAGTGCACAAAGCAAGGTCCATAAAGACGTGGATGACAGAGTCTGGTGTGGATGAACTTGACTGGCCTGCACAGAGTCCTGACCTGAACCCGATAGAACACCTTTGGGATGAATTAGAGCGGAGACTGAGAGCCAGGCCTTCTCGACCAACATCAGTGTGTGACCTCACCAATGCGCTTTTGGAAGAATGGTCAAAAATTCCTATAAACACTCTCCTCAACCTTGTGGACAGTCTTCCCAGAAGAGTTGAAGCTGTAATAGCTGCAAAAGGTGGACCGACATCATATTGAATTCTATGAGTTAGGAATGGGATGGCACTTCAGTTCATAGAATGAGTAAAGGCAGGTGAGCGAATACTTTTGGTAATATAGTGTATCACAAAGCCCAAAGCAGCAGTGGCTCAATGAGGTGGTTACAGTCACACCTAATCAAGAAAAACACCATTAGCTTTGGCTAAATACATTAAAATTGATGAGGTTGCATGTTAAAATATACATACCTTTTTAGTACCAACAGACACTCTCACACTCACGAGAGAAGGGAGGGAAAAGGACTTGAGACAGCCGCCAGCATTTACCTGTGACCACACTAGTGTTAGCCACCTAGTAGCATCAACCACAACGCCAAGAAAGATATTACACTTACCACTGCCAAACAGTCACAGCAGTGCACACAGGGACGGGGAGCATGGAGCAGCATTCAATCGCCCCACAGCACAACACAAATGCCTTGAGCATAATGATCAAAATCAAACGAGCAGCAAGGTACCTGTCGGGCACACAACCTCTGACCCCGAAGTGGCACAGGTGATGAGGGGAGCGCAGATGGAGAACCGGTGGGTGGGCTACTGCCTTTTGTACCAGCCCACCCCAATGCATAGTGGAAATGAGGAACAGAAACCATAGTAACTTTAGTACTAGTAACAAATTTAGTAACGAATTTAAACAAAAAGAGGGAGGGGAGAAAACAGGACAAAATGCTTAGCCTGCTACACCAGCCAAGAGCTGAATAAACTAGAGGAAGTTGTTCAGTCTGTGACAGTACACTGCTGTGCTCATTTCCTTCCACTATTGTGTTGTTGTAGTAACTGTCTTTAAAAAAATCCCCATGATGGTCAACCCCCCTGTCTGAGACTTCATTGAACTTCCTCCAAGAAAACGTCACTCCTCCCTGTGAGGGAAAAAGACCGACAGGGTTTACTGATGGAGTTTATGTAATTTAGACATAACTTTATCACTTTCCAGGATGTTTAGTGGGTCAGGATCTCAATCACAACACATTACAACAGCATCCACATGATTAGAAACAGTACATATTTAGATTAATAGGTGAACACTGGGGGAAACACATTGCAAATCACACAAACATCATCATGATGTGTAACGTCATGCCTCTTTTGGATCTGCAGCACCAGCTTGCTGTGAGAATTACACATTGGTGTGGCTTAATGCTGGAGCTGTTTGGTTCTGTGTGAACAAGAAATGACAGAGAATTAGTGAATCTCCGAAGTGGAGATATTACAGTGACTCTGTGTAAAAAGGGCTATTCTCTGGAGAGTCTAATCACAGCAGCTTTGCATGCTGTGCCATCTTAATTGTATCCTTGTATAACAGAGTGGTTAGACCTTTAGTTGTCTGGATGTTTCCACTGTTATATGGATACCTCTCCATCTACAGTACTGAAATACTGAATTGACTTTGAATGCCCTAATATATCTTGCACTGACAAGATATTGTAAAAGCCTCCTTGCACCTCTTGGGAATGTTTTTCAGTCAGGTTTTCAAGTCAGCAAACCTAAAAAACTAAAATTCCTGATCTAATCATATAACTCATCTAGCAATTTGTTTTCTCCTGTAACATTCTCTCTTACTTAAGAGCTGATGTCTCCGCTCTAATGCGCTGGGGTCTCATTTATAGATAATCGGTTGCATAAATTCCAGATAACATCATATAGCATCAAGGGATAGTGGATTGCATTAGTAATATCTTCTAATACTGTGGACACACCACTAAGTAGCCTACTATTTAATCAGTTTGACCAAGATATTTATTTGATTGTATAAGCCTGGATATCCCCAGCCTCTTAAAAGACTCCAGTGAACTCTCTGGGTGCCGATGAGGTATTTCCCTGCTGCTCCTCCCTTCTTTGCTGCAGCTCAGAGTTCTCTTTCTCCTGTTTTTGTATGTGTTTGAAAAGTTTGTGTTAAAATACCATGAGCATTGCATTTGTTAATTTTTTTTGCTCCAGCCTTCCATTCACGTCAATTCATTAACCCGACCGCGTCACTTAAAGATGCTGAGGGCATCAGTCCCATTGGTTAACTGCGGACCTGACACACGGAAGTACTGTCTGTTTTCACGTTAACGGTGATTTTCACAATGATATCCGCAACATTTCTAAAGGCAGAAACGCCATTGTGTCCTTGTTAGTTACACAGCATTAGTGGGTTGATTTCCTGGACATCAATTTTCATGTTTTTCCCTTCGATTCTGAGAAAGAAAGAGTGGCTTCATCTGAAGGGCCAGAACTGTTTAAGTACAATTGCACTAGTTAGCTGCATCTCCTATAGAAACAAAAGGGACTGATAATGTTAAGATACACACTAAAACAATAACTCTCAAAAAGTCTTCAAATTGACATGTTAATGACAAGTTCCCGTGCTACAAAATAGACATTTCATTCAAAACTTTATCAGTATTGTTATATTTGCCATTGCATATTAAGCTGATTAAAAAAAAAAGAAAAAATGATTGCACTGTATGGCAGTCATTCCAGTTAGTCTACAGTATACATGATATCAGCATCCAGTGATTGGTTACCGATTTCCTGCTGCTTTTATTGTCTGTCTCAGCCCATTGCAGTATTACATGTGTATTTAGCAATAACTAACTGCTTAATAAAATATCCTCCAGATTTTTTTTTTTAAATAAGAAATCAGAGATAGGCCCATATTTAGAGTGTATGCAGCAAGCTACAGTAAAACAAATGTCATACTGAAGATTTAAACCAGTGGAAGTTTACACACTATGTCCAGTATTGACAACATATTACATCTTCTATCACTCCATTTGCAATAGGACTATTATGCATGAATATACATGCACTGTAATCACCCGACAGCAAACATATCTGAGATAATCCCTCTATGTTGCACTTTTATTTGCAGAATGACAAAGCCCAAAACAAGGCCGTGCCCCTCCTGTCAGGCCCCAAATTCCCTTGTGAGGAAGACCTGCGTCCAGTGTGTGAGCACTCTTAAAATTAATGAAGAATTTCAACAAAAAAAAAAAAGCAAAGAACAGTGGACAGTGGAGGACAGTGAGTGGGCATCATCTGTCAAAAAAAACAGGAACTCCAGCAGGATCATCAAGTCGGCCCAGCTATCTGTGAGTTTTAATCACTATAGTTTAACAAGGGGTTTGGCCTCTCAGACATGGTGATCTTGTTTGTCAATCAATCTGGCTTTCAGTAAATGTGAAACCACCATTATGGCTGTAACAAACCATGATTTGTATAAATAACCAATACACCTGTTACACTTTCACCTAATAACGTAATGTATGAAATATCTAAATATTGTGACGAAATGCACAAAGCTTAGCGGCTAACAGCTGAGCAAAAAGTAATTTAACATTTGCCAAATCAGTGAAGTTGAAGCTCTTGAGTTGGTGCTGATTAGCCTCGCTTGTATATGCCGAAACTCCTGTTATGCTAATTTGTCAAGCCAAGGTGTAACTGTGTATATTTTTCTACACTGTAATCCTTGCAGGTTTTAAAACTAAATGCCCTTGGACACTGCCCCCTTTTATTTACTGGGCATCAGGGCCGCAATGGGGAGATCTACGGGGACATGTTCCACCACATCTCCCAAACTGATGGGGTTGTCCAGGACATCATCAAAAAAATGAAAAAACTTTATGAGCACCTCCTGAAAAGTAAGATCATCCTTGCATAGTGTATTGTTCATGGGCTCTGTGTCACTACATTTTGATGTAACATGTAAATATGTTCCATCTAGCCCATTGCAGCATTGACAACTCAGTTAAGTTTATTTACAAATGGCAGCTTTATTTTATGGAGCCTTATTAGAGAATACAACCTCTGCTGTAGCCTGGAACCAAGGCTGTCATGTTATCAATGTGGACACCAAAATAGTGATATGAGCATACCACATTAATGGAAGTGCTATTAATAATTACAGGTCACCTGGTACTCTAATGCCAAGGACACACAGGATACCTAAGCAGCGCATGTGCTTAGTGTTATGGCTTGTTTTTCATTTTGGCGTGAAAACAGGTCAGAGCAGTGACACTGTCGACGTGAGCAGTGCAAGTTATGCACGTGTCAAACATGGCTGCTGTTGTGCTTCATCACGAGATTTGTATTCTTGTCTATTTTACTCTGACACGCACGCGGTTCTCTGCAAAAATAGACCTGGAAATGACCTATAGACAATCATATCAAAATCATACCAGCGTGTCACTACAGATTTAGTGTCTGTATCTGCAGAATTTATGACACAGACATGACGAGAACACACAACAGGGGAAGGACCGGATTTTTACATTATCTATTTTCTTTTCTCTCCTCCCTCTCTCCCTGCAGCTCTGTCGCTCTTTCAACATGTGTAAGGTAAAATCACATTATCATATTTATTGATAATTTATTTTTTAGTGATGATTTATTTATTGATAATTATCAATTATAATTATCAATTATCAATAAATATACCTGACATTTTTCGATACTCAATAGTACTGAAGCAGTTCGGTCAGTACCATAAAACAGACACAGCAGCACAGCAAGGCCACCCACATGCGCTGCTCAAGCAGCCTGTGTCCTTGGTTTAAGGGTCAAGCACCATCTCTTCCTTACATTCAAATGTCAGATGGTTCGCATCACAGCAATGTGTAGTGAGTAATCTCAGTGCTGTCAAATGATATATCATTTTCTCTGAACATCAAACTAAGGATAGCATTGTCAGAAGAGAATTTCAGTATGTAGTTAGCTGGGTGTATGCATGCACTTACATTTGTGTACAGAATCTTCTTTAAAATGAGTACTTCCTCCAGGTTTCTTTTCAACATTTTATTTGCAATATTTGCAGAGTTGTTTGCTCCACAAGCAGCTGGGACACCGGCTGGTCCTGTGCCCCTGGTGGACAACTGTCCACCTGCCCCCCCTATGGACAACCAGTCCAGAGCACAAGCAGGACCAGAAGAGGAAGAAGAATTAGTTGTTCTTCACCTTCTACCTGTCATTTCCTCCTCTACTCAGCCTCTTCCTTCATCCCCCTTCTCCTCTCAGCCTCCTCCTCCTCCTTCTCCTCTCAGTCTCCTCCATCTTCCTTCTCCTCTCAGCCTCCTCCTCCATCTTCCTTCTCCTCTCAGCCTCCTCCTCCATCCCCCTCCTCCTCTCAGCCTCCTCCTCCATCCCCCTCCTCCTCTCAGCCTCCTCCTCCATCCTCCTTCTCTCAGCCTCCTCCTCCATCCTCCTTCTCTCAGCCTCCTCCTCCATCTTCCTTCTCTCAGCCTCCTCCTCCATCCCCCTCCTCCTCTCAGCCTCCTCCTCCATCCTCCTCTTCCTCTCAGCCTCCTCCTCTATCTTCCTTCTCCTCTCAGCCTCCTCTTCCATCTCCAGTCTCCTCTCTGTGTCCTGCCTCCTCTTCCAAAAACAGTAAAAGACTCAAACTGAAAGGTTAGATTTCTTCTATACTACAAACATGAATTCAAATTATAGGGTTGGGGGTATAGGGTTGCCACTTCAAAACACTTATGACTTCATGTGTTTTTGTTTATTTTAATCATTTTTTTCTTTTTCTAGAATGCAGAAAACACAGGACCCAGAGGGTGTTCATGTATGAAAGCATTGTTGGCAAAAGAGTTTTAAATGTAAGTATGCTCTTTCTTCTTCTTGGATTTCTTGTAAATACGATGTCATTTTATGTTTCACAAGACAAAACAAATAATAGTGTAGTTTTGAGGATGGACTGAGAACTCTCCCAGTCTAATGAAAGAAGTTGCTCCATACTCTGGTGGTACAGCAGCGGATACTTCTGTATGTTCTTCGTGATGGCAGCAGTGTGAACAGACTGTGGTTGGGGTGGGTGTTGTCTTGAAGTATCCTTTGGGCTCTGTGCAGGCATTTCACTTCACTGATCTTACTGATGCTCTGTAGATGGGTACCAGTGATGTTTTGGGAGGTTTTAATCACCCGCTGCAGAGCCTTCCTGTCCTGGGCTGTGCACAAACCATACTAATTTGTGATGCTTTCAGTCAGGATGCTCTCTATAGCTCCTCTGAAAAAGATGACAATAATTTAGCTCTGAAATCTAGCCCGCTAAAGTTTTCTTGGAAAGTAGAACCTTTTCTGTGCTCTAATGTTTTTTAACCAGGGTGGTGATGTGTGATGACCATGACAGGTTCCAAGGAACCAAAACTGTTAAGCTGCTCCTTCTCAGCTCCACCAATGTAGACAGGAGTGTGTCTTTTCCTCCTGCTTCCTAAAAGCCACAATCAGGCTCCTTGGTTTTCCTGACGTTGAGCAGTAGATTGTTATTTGTGCATCACTCTGCAAGACTGTTGATTTCCTGCTGATATGAAGTCACTGCTGTTTAAAATACAGCCAATAATGGTGGTGTCGTCCTCATACTTGACAATATAGTTCTTCTCAATGTCTTTGATTGAAATCAAGGGTGTAGTGTATATGTATTCTACAGTATTTTGTGTCAAAACGTTGGAAAGGTTAGTGAAATGTCAATGTATCTTTGTAAATCAAAGTTTAACATTTGTAAACATCCAACATTATATGTTTATCAAGGGCCATTTTCATATCAAAATCATTGTTTTTTAAAAATACCATAATCACTCTGGCACACATGCATTATGCATGAAAAATATAAGGTCAGAAATGTGAGAAATTCCTACTCTCAGCGTACAGAAATTTTTACTTCAGTGTCTCCTCTCTTTGCAATTATGTCTTACATACCTTTTCTTATAATATTTTTTATAATAGTATTGCCATTGATGACACTAATTCATAAATATACTTAAATATTCTTTTGTTTAAACTAAATACCGTAAATGCATCCAAAGGGGCCCACCAATGATACTCTATGTGTATGTCAAAAAATATTACAGATGTGGTCTGGGAGTGCTTCTTGTCTATAAATCTTTACTACAATTTTGACATTTTTTGACACAAATGTATTCAAGATCAGTTTTATGTACATTGCTTCAGTGTTGCCCCCACCCCCAAAAAAGGCAGTTCATTTGGGTGTCTGCATGGTAGGGAGTGTAATTCTTTTAGGATAGTAGGTATAACAGGAACTTTCTATTTCAGTCCTTGTCAGCTGCCATTGTCACATTGTGGCATATTCAGCTATAACTTGCAAGAATGTTTAGGTTAGTCCACTCTGAAGTTTCACCATTTCAAGGGATTTTGTGTTGGACCATTTAAAAACAAATGCAAATCTTTACTGTTGGACCCAGATTGACAGTGTTACAAAAAACTTGTCCTTATACCTGGCATTACATGTATTGCAAGGTATTCAGTTATTTCACAGTACACATAAGAATTATCTCTGTAAGAAATGCTTGCATAATTAATTGTGTCATTTTTTTCTGATGCCATGCCTTTCAGGGAAAAGAAGAAATCAAAGTGAGGTGGACACCATGCTCTAAGTGGTAAGTTCTTCCTACATGACTATAAACCTGTGTGTTGGAATGGAAACAGGATTTATGCCGTGGTTGCCATACCATTTTAACTTCTCATATTTGCTGAGTAAGTGCTCACAAAGACTTTATTTGCTTTTCAGGAGTACTATAGCATGACATATTAATATGGAAGACATATTTAATAATGAACTTAAAAACATGAAATTTCTCACATGTCAGAAGCAAGGTCAACCTTTAACCATTTCCTGTTTATATGTGTTTTTTTCTTTCATATCCTGGCAGTGGCAAGGGATGTGATGACACATGGGAACCAGCCCAACAGTATAGCTGCTCAAAATAAATAACTGGTGTTTCCACAAGTTCTGTCCTGTTCTGTTCTGTGTACTTAAGTTTATTTACAAATGGCAACTTTATTTTATGGATGTATTTATTTTATTTTATTTCTACTTTATTTTTGTTTGTTCATATTTTTTCAGTTGAAAGACTTGGACCTTTTCTCAGTCATACACTGTGAATAACACACATGCGCACACACGTGTCACATGTTTCAAATACAGTGAAGAAATTCAGAAATAAATTGTTCTTTGTGGTATGTTTGTTGTCTATTTATTGCATTTTTTTTAATTTGTCAATACTGTTATTCCTTAGAATACAATTTAAGCTCTGACTGTTTAACCACACATAAAATGACTTCAGGGGGACATATTATGAAAATATGAAAATGTATTGTCATATTTAAACAGTAAGACAGGCACATATATAAAGACAAGCAATAAAAGACAGTAGCCTATACATTTGTAACTGAAACAGAGTCAGATTGGGATTGGGGAAAATTTTCATAGTTTTTTGGTTTCTTGATAATTGGTGTTCTAGCTTTATAACACAGTAATGTAGACGGCATTTGATACATATGCCTATGTATCACAATTCGCGCCGACATTGAACGCAACACCTAAAGCATTTCTAGAATATTTGTTTAAGCTTTGTACCTTAATCAGCGTATGTTTGCTCTTCTATGCCAAGGTCATCATATAAATGCATTGAAATAAATGTTTCGGCTGCATCAAATATTTAATGTATTCTGTAAATCTATCTTTTTAGAACCCTAATTACGACATCTTTCTTGACAAACCGGAAGAACTCATACTACGAAACTGACTGCGTGGCATGGATCTAAAAATATATCCGAAATAAAACAACATCTCTCATTTCTCTTCCCATACACAATCTCCTTACAGTGTCATAGCTAATTTGGCTGTGCTACATATTCCATCAACTCCGCTGGTGTATCTTTTTAAAACCCTAATCACAAGACCTCTTTGCATACCGGAAAGACTACAAATATGGTGGTGTTTTGTATCACACTGCACGACGGGTCTAATGGGGATTGTAGTTTTCAGAAATATTGATTTTCTACGGATTAAAAGATGTTAATACTGAATTGAGAGTACAGTCAGGGGTTTAAGGTGGTGGGAAACAAGTGTGTGATCCAAATTGTAATATCTAATTGTTAAAAAAAAGAAGAAAATTAATTTTCTTCTCATTTCACACTGCCTCCATATGGTGACTCTACCCCTGTAGGCATAGTCACATACCAACACCCAGAGCTCTTTATAACAATTGCCCCCATGTATGTAGCACCTTCTGTAGCGAAATGACATGCATTCAAAAATTCACTGAGGTCAAGGTTCAAAGGTCAGCAGTTCAGGCCAGGAGCTACTTACAGTCTTCAGGCTGGCATTATGTTAATCTCCAGATTGAGACCTTTCCAGCGGTGTATTTGGCTTAGTCCTACAACAAAGTTTTAATTTTGCAGTTTTATCCACACAGCCTTGGCCCAGGCTTACTTTCCACCCTCCCTTTGGAGGCCCAACCTCAACAATGCAACTCCTACTACTATTACTATTATGTATCATAACCAAGGAAAATACAGTATGAACTATTTGAGGCTTTTGCAGTATAACATGAACCTGTGCACACCTGTATCAGTCAAAAAGGGCATCCGCTAAGGTGTTGGAGAGGTACTTTTTGAGGATGTTACTGGCATATGAAGCACACAAAGCATATGATGGCATTAAAAATGTTTTATTATCATAGCTTACATGTGTATGAAACATAACCAAGCAAACTATGGATTATTAAAGGCTTCTGCTATGTGCCATGAACCTGTGCACACCTGTATCAGTCAAAAAAGGCAGCCGCTAAGGTGTTGTAAAGGTACTTTTTGAGGATGTTACTGGCATATGAAGCACACAAAGCATATGATGGCATTAAAAAAAATGTATTATTGTAGTTCACATATGTATCATGACATCTGAAGATGAGGAGTTTTATTCCTACTCTGCCTCAACTCTGTGATTCACAAAGGTTCCTGAAAACAACATCTACTTGCTGCATACAGTATCGTAGCTGCAGCTGAGCAGCACCGGGGGGAGAGCTCGCATTTACCCTGCTATCACAGTAAAGCTGTCCAGTGCCGGAATGGACACCACAACCAGAGCCGAGTGATCGGGCAACAGAACTGAATTCAGCAGCCTCTAATAACTCTAATAACAGAGTGCTGCTTTTTTCGGATGATGCTCTGCAGACCTTTCAACCCGTCACTGATATGTACATTCTTGTGATATAAAATTTTGAATACATACTTTGCATTGTTGCCCTAGAAACCAGGCAGGACAGCTCTTTCAGGGAATCACTACGAGTTGAAAGGGACCTCCAGTGGTGCTTCATCTCCATGACGAGAATCATCTTCTCCTCCTGAAGTCTCCTTACTGCCATGACCATGTCGAAAGCTCTTCTCTTTGTCCTGAGGTCAACAAAGTCTAGAAAGCATTTATGACAAAACATTTATTAATATGTATGAAAGATCAACATTCAAATGATCTATGAAGTCTAATGGAGTTGAAGGTATGTCAAATTTGCTAAAGTATTCAACAGACTGGTGTACCTACCACTGTGTGGTAGCTGCCATGGCCAAGCTGTCTCTCCAGACAGAATGGTTTCCATGCACAGAGTTTCTGTGCTCGGAACCACTCTGTTATATTTTTCCACAACAGAAGTCAGGATCCCTTTCTCCTCCCTAATCTTACGGCGGATTCTGGCATGACCTTTGTTGCTGTCTGTGTATTTGTAAAGACGCTGCGAGCGTCTCTTGATACTTGCCACCAGCACCTCAATCTTGTTGGTCAAGGCAGCAGCATCACTTGACTCGTTGGTTGTTGCTTTGGAGAGGAAATATGTGTTGCACTTAGTAACTTATAATATCAGCGCAATTTGATCTCATTTTCATGCAATTCTCAAATGCCATTATGATAAGGTAATTTATTTTAAATAAAATAAAATTTATTTTGTATGCCATGTTCTGCTCTGGAATAAAGGTCAACAGAAAACATCCCTTCTTTTCAGAGAATAAATTTAGTAAATGTTTCAAAATGATATATATTGTAATTCCTATGCAAAGTATCATAATCCTGAATGATTTGTGAAAACTAGGTAATGAGATTGTTATCACTAATTCTGAGACTGAAAAAATAATTGTATTAATCATGACTTCAGAAACTCTGTGTTGATAAAACTACAATGATAATTTCCACACCTTCTGCCCACTCCTTCACATCACAGACCCAGTCTTCCAACTGGCTCTCAGTCACTGCCAACTCTGCCTTCATGGACTCCAGGTTCTGCAACTGGTTTTCCAGAGCTTTTGTGGTCTACAAATGACAATCAGAGACAATAAAAATAATTAGTTAACATTCAAGTCCACAGCCTCAACTACTGCTAACAAAGAAAATGTAACACTTATAAAAAACTGATGTTATTACTTTCAGATATCTGTGGGACAGTGAGGTGGCCAAGTTGTTGACCTTTTGCTTATTCCAGCGCATGGCCATGAGCGTCAGCATGTCTGTACGTCCTGCAACAGAAAAAATATGATGTTATCACTATTCCACTTATTTCTTATACTAAAGTTTATACTATTTTGTCATCTCACCTGCTTTTGACATATGTTTGGTGGTCACTGCTATATGAGAGAGGAAGGCGTTGACCTGTTCCACCTCCTCCCCTAGTGTTAATCCAGCCCCTTCCTGATACGCCCCACTCCATTTCACCTGTTTAAAATACATTCAAAAACAAGGCATGTTATAACAAGTCAATGTTGACGTGGAGGTATGGAGGTTTTCACATAAAGTGATTCTGTCACATGGTAACAATTGCTTACTTCACATTTGAAGTCATGGGCTTTGGCATGGAACACTGAGAGAAAGGGCTTCATGTTCAGAAGATGCTGGAGCTCTGGGCAGCTTTTTGTGACTCTTTGGAGGTAGGGCCAATATTTGCAGGTCACCTCCATGCAAAAAAACCTACTACTGGCCAGCTTCTGTTGTAAGTACAGGGGATATGCAAAGATTTCTCCCCTGTACATATTGAGGGCACAGAGAAGCACTCCATGACGACAGACTGCAAGCTCCAGTCCCTCCTCATCCAGTTTACTGGCCGATCTTTGGGAGGTTTCTCTGGCTGCTGACCATTCCCCTCCACAAATACCTCTTCCAGAGATCTGCAATATACAAACTGACTGATGAAAATGTTCCAACCTAACAAAACTCTCCAATAGGAGATTTAGTATTCCTGTGTATATAATTATAGTCTGCAATATTACATGTTTGGTTGTGCTCTGTATGTAGTTGATGAATCTGGTGACGTCTTCATCCTTGGCTATGAAAACCCCATCAAAGATGGCCTGTTCCTCAGATCTAAATAAAACAAAGGGACATTTTATGATACCTCACATTCTAAAGTTAATTGGTGCACACTAAGAGACTAAAGTTTTGTTATTAGTTCAAACACTGTCACATTATAAATATGTTATAGTACCTAGCTGTATTCTTAAAACGGTAATGCTTGCAGTTTCCATCCACAGAAACAGCAAGCATATCCGGGCTGCACGCAGGACAGGTGAAGGGCTCCTCCTTGCAGATGCTGTCCACCTCATATCGCACAGCCTCCCATTCAAAGAAACTTTTTATAAAGCTGTCAGCTGAGATCTTCCCAGTCTATCACAGAAAAAGGACATCAACAGCTAATGATATTTAAAAAATAAATGATAAGGACATAAGCTTTTCAACGCACAAATCAAAAACATCAAGAAGGACTAATAACTTCGATACTCACACGGCCAAAGCGGACAGTTCGCTGATCTAACATCCTTAAAAATGCCTGACAGGACAGACCAGGTGCAGCCATTTTCATTTCTTCAAATGAGAAGAAAACATCTGTTGCATAAATGGTAGCGAAGTGAAGGGTAGCTGGCCAGTAGTCACTTCGAAGAAGGTCCCCAACTCCAGCAGTCCATGTGGCTTTGCAAGCTTCACAAGCCAACTCAGGCATGCTGAGCTCATGTCGTCCTTGAGAAAAAAAAAAACAACACAAACAAAAAAAACCCCACTGTAATGCAAAATATTCCCCCTTAACTATATTTATGGTTTTGTTCGAATGTGGTAAATATTACTCAATAGTCATGTTAAGATTTCATATACAAAGCTATCACAAACATGTACGAGTTGTTGAGAAGGGATAAATATTATTAAAAAGATACTTTTCAAACAGGACAAAAGTTCTCCACATTCCTACCATTCATTGTGATCACAGCCACAGCCTTTCCTGGTTTGAGTCTCAGTGCCTCTGTTGGACAACCACAGATTTTGTCAGGCATCTCCATGGGTACTAACCGCACTGGAAAAAAAAAATCAAACATGAATTAAGATTTGTTTGTATCGACTGGGAAATAAAACATTTATAGATTTCTGAATGCAATTAAAGGCTGAACTTAACGTGAAAAAATTAAAAAAAGACTTAATGGATGACGCACACTGCTGAGAAGTATTAAAGACATCTTGAGGAAGCTAAAATTTTCAACATGATGTGTTCAGCAAGTCCAACAAGGAAATATATTTTGTACACTCACAAACCAGAACTTACCACAGGGGCAAAGGGTGTTATTCAGTACAAAAGTTGTTGGAGGCAATGGCTGGAAAAATCCTGCGGTACTGGCATCTCTGTTGTGGAGGGGGTGTCTGGTGTGCATACTGGCATCACATTCAGCACAGAAGAAAGGGCATGGTCGACAATCACGACAACGGACAACAGCTGTATTACTCCGACACTGTTGACAGATGTGGGTTTCCACATTTTCTTGTGCCACTGCTGTTAACCAGACGTGGTCTCTCTGCCCTCCAGCTCTCTGCAAAGAGACTTTTTCGTGTGCTCCAGTTTGATGAAGCCAGAAGAGAAGTTCTTGGGGTTGGTGCTTCTACCTCATCTCCTGTGGCATCGCTAAGTGATTGCTGGAGATCTCGTAGAAACCCCACTGTTAAAAAGTCAAAAGTAAGTGTACTGTATGGAGTGGTTATGAAAGGTACAACTGCTGTGCTAAATTCTGGCAAATTTGTACTCAAATATGAAGATAGAGTTTACATCTTAACTCTGTATCACATACACCATACACCATCAAGTGCACAGATCATTTAAAGGAGAGCTCCCATAACAGGTGTTGCTGGTGGCCCTATCTGAATCAGGGGCTATTCATGTCAGGTGCCAAACCTGAGGGAGCAGGGTAGACATTCGGATTCAAGCAGTTAGAAGCTAGGCAAGTCTCCTCACCACCAGTTTAAGAAATCCTTATTCAAATTCCCAGTTTTCAAGCAACCTCTTGTAGGTTTAGGTTTAGGGATCTAACCATTTAAACGGAGAGCTGGTCGAGTGCCTCCTGGACAGGGGTAAAACTCGGGATCTAACAGTGGGGAAGCAGGCGATTCATCTAATAGTGCACAACTAATGTAATTAGTGGGATAAAGTCAATCTCATTGTGAATTCCTTCCACATAAAGCGCATTTCAGTCATTATAATATTGTGAATAAAAGCCCATCGTTTTCGGGGTTTGGTTAAATAGTGAAATATATTACAAAATGAGGTGAATTGGTTTAGTCTTAACTCTTGGTTGACGGTGTTGGGGTGTGGGTAATGTGCTGATTTCCGATTGTCAAATAAACAAATGGATAAGAAGAGGTCAAAGCCATCCGGTGCCCAGTTCAGGAAGAAGAGAAAAGAAGAGGAGAAACTGTCATGTCTCTTGTTGTGTTGTCCTTGTATCTGGTTTTTGGTTTTGGGTTTTGATTTCATGTCCTTTTTTTCTATGTCTTGTTGTGTTATGTGTTTTGTTTTTCCTTGTCTTGTGTCTCATGTCTTGATTTTTCCAGGCCCTCATGTGTCCTTTTAGTTCTCCTATGTTCTCCCCTCTGGCTCCCTCTGTCTGTTGTCTTGTTCCCTCCTGGTCTGTTCCTCTGTGCTCCTCCCCCTCATTATCACACCTGGCTTCCTTCCTCCTCTTTCCTCACCTGTTCCTCGTCATGTCATTAGTGTCTGTGTATTTAGTCTCTGTGTTCCACTCACTCCTTGCCCAGTCTTTGTTTTCTGTTTGCTGTTTTCTGTCTTCTGTCCGCCCCTGTTCATGCTCCTGTCCAGGCTCCTGTCCAGGCTCCTGTCCAGGCTCCTGTCCAGGCTCCTGTCCCGTTTGGTATGTTTTTGGTTTTGAGTTTTCCATGTTTGATTTATACTTTGCCTCTTTCTTTTGTACTTTGTTGAACTGTTTTATTTTGCTACTTTGTCTTGAGGTTTTGTTGCTACTTTGCCTTGTTGGTTTTGTTTGCTACTTTGCCTTTTGACCTTTTGTCTGCTTTTGTCTTTTTTTTTTTTTTTGTAACAGCTTTAAATAAAGCTCGCCTTTTGTTCTCCTTATCTTGCCTCCATTTACTGCATTTGGGTCCACCTCCCTTTCCATAGTCTTTCCCCTTTAAAACCCCTACCTGACAGAAACGAGCAAAAGATAAAGGTACGGAGCCATGTCATCTACTCTTCATGAGTATGATCATGCATGTAATGAAATGAAATGATGTTAATTAGAAGAGGCTGACTGTATGTTTGTTTGCCTCTTGCTATACTGCTGACTATGATAATAGATGACCACATCCGTCTCCGCTCCAACTGACTAACAGACATTATTTCTAATTAATTTCATCCTAATAATTTGTATGCAGACAACAATGACTAGCTCATATATTGTTTGGTAAATGTCACGTTAGGTCCTGTCCTGCTCAGTAAAGTGAATTATCAATTCTTTAAGCTAATTCAAAAGACGTACATTACACTGATATTTTGTGATAGAGCTTTCTTGTCACATCGCGGTGAGGTTTGTCCTGTCTTGGGGTCTGTCTTGTGGATTCATGTTTTATTTTGAAAGTAACTTCCCTCTCGTTTCAGGTCACGTGCCCTTCCTCCTGTGTTCCTGGTCTGACGTCATCCCTAATCCCTGATTGTTTGCACCTGTGTTTCCCTCCCTCATGTGTATAAAGTCTTTGTCTTCCCCTGTCTGTGTCGCCAAAGTATTTCGTCGTCTTGCCGCATACCAAAGCCCTGTTCCACAGTCTCGAATCCTCGTCTTGTTAAGTATTGCCACGTTTTGTTTTTCTGTATTTGTCCTCTTTAGAGAGTAGTTTATAGCCTTTTCCTTTTCCTCCTTCGGGAGCGCTTTTTGTTGTAACCTTTTATTTCTAAGAAAGAATAGATAATTTTCATAGCCTTTGTGCCATCCTCTTCAGAGTGATTTTCTTTTGTAAAGTTTCATGATCCAGTATTTCAATTCAGAGTAGGTTTTCCTCCTTTGGGAGCTTTTTCTATTATCGTGTGTTTTATGTTTGTTTGTCTTGTCTGTTCCTCTGAGTTTTATAGAATTTTGTTTATCATTCCATCTGAAGAGTCGCAAATCAGAATAATAAAACTTGACATTACTGCTGCCATTTCTGCATCTGAGTCCTCTTTTTGTCCACGCCTGACAGTATACTTTGCTGAGTCCATGTCTGGCCAGAGGCAGAGCGACTCTCAGAAGTCCTACGAGCTCAGGAGGCTCGTTTGAATCGCCAGGAGGAGTTCCAGACCGCCACGGCAGCCAACATGGGGCAGATCTCCTCTCAGCTACAAGACCTGCTGGGCCAAATCTGCCGGCCCAATCCCGCATCTCCGACTCCGCCTTCCCCAGCCTCCCCGGAAATGCCAGTTCACTCCGGAGGAGCCTCCTGCAAGCTGGCGCCGCCAACCCAGTACACCGGCGAACCCGGACTCTGCCGAATCTTTTTGATAGACTGCTCGATTCACTTTGAGTTGATGCCACAAGCTTTTCCCACCGAGCGAGCAAAGGTAGCTTTCATGATTTCCCACCCGGCAGGGCGGGCCAAAGGTTGGGCTTCGGCCAAATGGAGCCGAAACTCCGCGATATGCGAGACTGTCACAGGGTTTCAGACGGCATTGACTAGAATATTTGCCCCCGTTTGTTCCAGTCAGGAGAAGGCTCAAGAACTCAGTACCCAGAAGCAAGGCAAAGACTCTGTTTGTGACTATGCGATTCACTTCCGCATGCTGGCAGCCAAAAGCGGGTGGAGCAATGCCGCACTGTACGATATCTTTCTGAAAGGGCTGTCGCCGGACATCCAGGATCTCCTCGTGCCCCTGGACCTGCCTACCAGCCTGGATGCACTCATCACGCTCGCCATCTGTACCAACAATCGTCGTACTCAACTGCAAAAACAACGTGAGGCGAAAAGGGGAGCTCATGAAGGAGCCGCAGCCATGGTGGAATCAAGATGGCCGACACCGCATCGAGCGCTCCCAGAAACTTCCCAGAGCCGAAGTGACGAGGAGCCCATGCAACTGGGCCGAACGCGACTAACCCAAGAGGAATGCCAGAAAAGACGCCAGGAAGGGAGGTGTTTTTACTGCGGCGGAACCGGCCACCTCGTTAGCTCCTGCCCAGCCAAGAAAGCTCCGGGGATGAGTTCAAACATGGTCTCCAAGACCACTGTTCGTTTCCTCACTAAAGTAAAATTAAACTCACAGTATGATATGGAGGTGATGATCGACTCAGGAGCAGACAAAAGTCTAATGGACTGGAACCTGGCCAGAAAGTTGCAAATTGACTGTGAACCCCTAGCGAGACCCATTCGAGCCCGCTCCCTCAATGGGACGGACATATTTGTCATTACACATTTAAGTAAACCTGTCGAGCTAACCATTGGAAATCACCATGAGAAAATTCAGTTTCATCTCTTCACCTCCACCTCCCACTCTCTGATTTTGCGGCAGCCATGGCTTTTCCTCCACAATTCTAACATCAACTGGAATAGTGGGCAGATTAGAGAATGGGGGGAGGACTGTACTGATCACTGCATTCCAGTTCCGGTTGCTGAAATAAACCTATTTTCTGCTGATCCTGTCACAGACCCAGAATGTCCGGACCTGACCTCGGTTCCAACCTGTTATCACCACCTAAAAGAGGTGTTTAACAAATCTAAAGCCTTGTCTCTCCCTCCTCATCGTCTGTATGACTGTGCCATCAACTTGATTCCCGGATCCACCATTCCCAAGGGGCGCCTCTACTCCATCTCAGGACCAGAGCGAGCCGCCATGAACGAGTACATCTCCGCTTCCCTGAAAGCGGGATTAATCCGCCCTTCCTCGTCTTTCTGTGGGGAAGAAAGATGGATCTCTTCGATCCTGCATTGATTACAGCCCGCTGAATGACATCACAATCAAGAACTGGTATCCGCTTCCCCTGATGACATCCGTATTTAACCAGCTTCAACAGGCTAAAGTATTCACTAAACTTGATCTCCAAAACGCCTATCATCTGGTTCGCATCAGAGAAGGGAACGAGTGGAAAACCGGCTTCAACACACCCAGCGGCCATTATGAGTATTGCGTCATGCCTTTTGGCCTTACTAACGCTCCTGCTGTGTTTCAGGATATGATCAACGACGTACTGAGAGACTTCTTGGACCAGTTCGTGTATGTATATTTGGACGATATTTTAATATACTCTCCTAACCTTGCCGTACACCAAGACCATGTTAGTCAGGTTCTGAAAAGACTCCTTGAACACCATTTATATGTCAAAGCAGAAAAAAGTGTCTTTCATGCCGATACTGTCTCGTTCCTGGGCTTCATTGTAGCCCCTGGAAGAGTACAGATGGATCCAGCTAAAGTAAGCGCTGTGGCAGATTGGCCCACTCCAGACAGCCGTAAAAAGGTTCAGCAATTCCTTGGATTTGCGAACTTTTACAGGCGGTTTGTCAGGGGCTTCAGTGCAATAGCTGCTCCTCTCCATGCTCTTACCTCCATCCAGGTCCCGTTCCACTGGAATTCCGAGGCCGAAAGCGTTCCAGGAACTCAAGCATCGGTTCACCACGGCACCCATCCTCACCTTACCAGACCCTCAGAGACAATTTGTGGTGGAGGTAGACGCTTCCAACGGAGGAGTAGGAGCAGTGCTATCACAACGTTCGGATAAGGATGGCAAGATGCATCCCTGCGCGTTCCTGTCGAGACGGCTGTCCCAAGCTGAGAGAAACTATGACGTCGGCAACAGAGAACTACTGGTAGTGAAACTGGCGTCAGAAGAATGGCGACACTGGTTAGAGGGTGCCGAACAACCTTTCATTGTCTGGACTGACAAAAATCTAGAATTTATCAGAAAGGCCAAGAGACTAAACTCTCGCCAGGCCAGGTGGGCTTTGTTCTTTAACCACTTCTCTTTCACTCTGTCCTACAGGCCAGGACCCAGAAACGTCAAACCTGCTGTGCTATTGCGCCTCTTTGATCCCGAGCCTAAGACCAAGCAAACCAAATCTATCCTTCCACTGAACTCTGTGGTCGGAGCGGTGACTTAGCCTATAGAAACTGAGGTTAAGCAAGCTAACGGTGGAGCTCCTTCGCCTTGTGGCTGTCCCACCAACTGTCTGTATGTCTCCGCTGAGCTACGGCCACAGGTGATTCATTGGGCTCACACCTCGCTGCTTTCTTGTCATCCGGGAGTCAAAAGGACCATGTATGTCATCTCCCGGAGGTTTTGGCGGCCCGCTATGGAGACGGAGGTCCGGGACTGCTTCAACCACTTCCCATTCCATCCAGACCATGGTTGGACATCTCATTGGACTTTGTTACAGGACTCCCGGTCTCCCAGGGGAACACCACCGTCCTCACGGTGGTCAACCGATTCTCTAAAATGGCTTGATTCATCGCACTACCCAAGCTACCTTCTGCCAAAGAAACAGCGGAGGTTATGATGATCTTCAGAGTCCATGGATTCCCGAGAGACATTGTTTCAGACTGGGGGCCCCAGTTTGTGTCAAGATTCTGGAAAGAATTTTGCAGACTAATTGGAGCCAAAGCCAGCGTTAGGATACCACCCAGAAGCTAACGGTCAGACTGAACACCTCAATCAGCAGCTAGAAACTGGCCTCCGTTGCGTGGTACACCAGAATCCCTCTACATGGAGCACCCTGGGTAGACTCACAATTCATTGCCCACTTCTGCTACTGGTCTTTCTCCCTTTCATTGTGCCGTAGGTTATCAACCCCCACTGTTCCCGGACAATGAAAAGGAAGCGTCGGTACCCTCAGCCTATGCCATGGTTCAACGTTGCTGACGCATCTGGGCAGCAGCTCAACAGGTGCTGATTCGTCAGGGAGACCGAGTCAAAAGGATCGCAGATCGAAGAAGATGTCCGGCTCCCAATTACCAACCTGAACAGAGAGTCTGGTTATCCCCCAAGGATCTAAACCTCAGGGTCCTGTCCAGGAAATTGGCTCCGCAGTTCGTGGGGCCATTCCCCATCACCAGGATTATTGGTCCTGCAGCGGTTCGACTACGCCTGCCTCGGTCCCTATGAGTACACCCTACGTTCCACGTTAGTCAAGTCAAACCTGTGAAAGAAAGCAAGATGGTACCTGTTTCCCTCCCTCATGTGTATAAAGTCTTTGTCTTCCCCTGTCTGCATCGCCAAAGTATTTCATCGTCTTGTTGTATACCGAAGCCGTGTTCCACCTTCTCGAATCCTCGTCTTGTTAAGTATTGCCATTTTTGTTTTTCTGTATTTGTCCTCTTTAGAGAGTGATTTTGAGTTGATAATTTTTCTGGTTAGGATTTTGATTTCCATTTTAGCATTTGTTTATAGCCTTTTCCTTTTCCTCCTTAGGGAGAGCTTTTTGTTGTAAACTTTTATTTCTAAGAAAGAATAGATAATTTTCATAGCCTTTGTGCCATCCTCTTCGGAGTGATTTTCTTTTGTAAAGTTTCATAATCCAGTATTACAGTTCAGAGTAGGTTTTCCTCCTTAGGGAGCGTTTTCTGTTATCGTGTGTTTTATGTTTGTTTGTCTTGTCTGTTCCTCAGAGTTTTATAGAATTTTGTTTATCATTCCATCTGAAGAGTCGCAAATCAGAATAATAAAACTTGACATTACTGCTGCCATTTCTGCATCTGAGTCCTCTTTTTGTCAGCGCCTGACATTTCTAAATCATTTGGAGTATGTCATAGTACGTTTGTAATTGGCCATTAACCAAGGAGGTTGTGTAATTCATTTGTTTCCTATTCTAAAAGTTGGATAAATTATGTTTAATAACATGTTCATTTAATTGCTATTAATGCATTGATCATCTATTTTAAAGCAACCTCTGCCAGCCAGGATGAGGAGCCATCTACCTCCTCAGCCACACAGACCTCTACTGAAATGGTCTTGTAGGCTCTGGGTGAGGAGCCATCTACAGTGCCTTGCAAAAGTATGCACCCCCTTGAACTTTTCCACATTTTGTCACATTTTAACCACAAATGTAAATGTATTTTATTTGGATTTTATGTGATAGACCAACACAAAGTGGTGCATTATTGTGAAGTCAAAGGAAAATGATACATGGTTTTAATTTTCATTTACAAATGAAAAACAGAAAAGTGTGGTGTGCAAAAGTATTCAGCCCCCTTTTCCTCTGAAACCCTTAAATAAAATCCAGTGCAACCAGTTGCCTTCAGAAGTCACCTATTTATTAAATGGAGTCCACCTGTGTGCAATCTAATCTTAGTGTAAATACAGCTGTTCTTTGAAAACCACAGAGGTTTGATAGAGAACATTAGTGAACAAACAGAATCATGAAGCCCAAGGAACACATCAGACAGATCTGGAATAAAGTTGTGGAGAAGTTTAAAGCATGATTAGGACATGAAGAAATATTCCAAGATTTGAACATCTCACAGAGCACTGTTCAATCCATCACCTGAAAATGGAAAGAGTATGGCACAACTGCCAACCTACCAAGACATGGCCGTTGATCTAAACTGACAGGTTAGGCAAGGGGAGCATTGATCAGAGAAGCAGCCAGGAGGCCTACGTTAACTCTAGAGGAGCTGCAGAGATCCACAGCTCAGGTGGGAGAATCTGTCCCCAGGACAGCTATTAGTCATGCACTCTACAAATCAGGCCTTTATGGGAGAGTGACAAGAAGAGAGCCATTGTTGAAACAAGCCATGCAGTTTGTTGTGGGGGGCACAACAAACGTGGAGGAAGGTGCTCTGCTCAGATGAGACCAAAATCGACATTTTTGGCCTAAATGCAAAACACTATGTGCAGCAGAAAACACTGCACCTCACCCTGAACACACCATCCCACCATGAAACATGGTGGTGGTAGCATCATGCTAGGGCAATGCTTTTCTTCAACAGGGACAGGGAAGATGGATGAAGCCAAATACAGGACAATCTTAGAAGAAAACCTGTTAGAGTCTGCAAAAGACTTGAGTCTGGGGTGTAGTTTCACCTTCCAGCAAGGCAAAAAGCCTAAATATACAGCCAGAGCTACAATGGGATGGTTTAGATCAAAGCATATTCATGTGTTAGAATGGCCCCGTCAAAGTCCTAAATCCAATTTATGATTTCTGGCAAGACTTGAAAATTGCTGTTCACAGACACTCTCCATCCAATCAGACTGAGCTTAAGTGGGTGGGATTTAATGAGGAGGGGAAAGGGAAGGGTTAGAAATAAGTCAATAAGTCAGACAGCGTCGGTCAGAAAGCTGCCAGAGCTCAGCAGCTTCTCTCCTCCTTCTCTCTGTGGTGATGGAGCTGGAGGGAGCTGAACTCTGCTTTCCTAAACTACCCAATACCTCCTGCAAGAGGCCAGATCCTCCTCACCTTGACACTCTGCTTATTGATATTCTTCTATACTCCATCTCTCTCCTCACTGCAGCTCTCAACTTGCTCGTCATCATCTCTATCTCCCACTTCAGGCACACAAAAATCCCTCACAGGATATTATCTGTTGATGATATTATAATATTGGTGATGTTGTTCATAATGATGATATTCTCTCTCTCCAGGCAGCTGCATACCCCCACAAACTTCCTCCTCCTGTCTTTGGCTGTCTCAGATTTTCTTGTGGGCTCTCTGCTGATGCCGGTTGAAATACTCTCGACACAGACCTGCTGGATGCTGGGTGATCTCATGTGTGCGCTGTATTTTCTGTTACCGGTCATCATAGTCGCTGCATCTGTAGGAAACATGGTACTCATATCTGTTGACCGCTATGTTGCTATTTGCGATCCTCTGCATTATACAGTCAAAGCCACTCAAAGACTTGCAATAATATGTATTTTATTGTGTTGGACTTGTTCTGTTGTCTACAGCATTTTCCTTTTATATGATAACCTGAAGCAGCCAGGCAGGTATAATTCCTGCAATGGGGATTGCATGGTCAACATTACAGGAGTTGTCGATCTTGTTGTCAGCTTCATTATTCCCATTACTGTCATCATAGTTCTGTATATGAGAGTATTTGTGGTGGCTGTGTCTCAGGCTCGTGCCATGCGATCCCAAATTGCAACTGTCTCACTGAAGACTGGTCAAGTAAAGAAATCTGAAATGAAAGCTGCCAGGACACTTGGTATCCTTGTAATTGTGTTTGTGGTCTGTTACTCTCCATATTACTGTGTGTCTCTTGTAGGCCATGAAATCTTGGTTGGTTCTAAAACTGAGGTCTTCATGATGTTTCTGATGTATATTAACTCCTGTCTAAACCCTGTAATCTATGCCCTTCTCTACCCTTGGTTTAAAAAAACTATCAGGCTCATTGTTACATTTCAGATCCTACAGTCCGACTCCCATATGGCCAACATTCTGTGAATAGACACTGTGGGATAAGTGACAGTGCAGTTGTTGTTATGTTAAAAATTTATCTCTGTTCATACACATATCAAGGTCCATTTATTTATCATTTTACAACACCAGCATTGTTAAACAAAACTTAGCTTGAGTCAATTTATGCTACATCACAGAAACAAACATAACAACAAACTATATGAATCTATAATTTCCCATAAAACAATTCATGATCCAAAGGCTGAGTACATGATGACATCTACGATGTATGGATGCTTTTTCATCAAAGATTTCTAGACTTTCTGTCTTTTCCTGAACTTAAGAAAACATACTACCGTTCAAAAAGCACATTAAATTTGAGAGCAGGTAAGAAAAACAAGGACTAATCTGTAAAGATTAATTTCACTTTTAGATATGATTGAACAGTACTTCAATAAAATACATCTTCTACTGTATTTTTCATATTGTGATTTTATCAAAAACGGATTATTTTCTTATAATTTCTGGCCAGTCACAACAACTGTTGGAATATTTTTGTGATGTAAAATAATAAATTACAATGTATAAATCATTGTACATGAATTATAATACACACATGACTTTATATTAATTAATTTAAAAGAACAAGTTTTCTCATAGAAAGTCTGCTCTCCTGATGTGATGGGATACTTCAGTCTTAAATCCAGTGTTCTTCCTGGTGTGGTTTGCAGCCCGGACTACAAACACTTTACACAGAAAAGCCCACATTCACCACTTCTTTACCATTTAAATAAAAGTATGCTGATTAATATGCATATATCTTTATATCTAGTGCCATGGGTGGACTTGAATGAAAAGCTAGAGCTATCTCAATGGTCATCACGAAATCAGGATGCATCTGCGCTGAAGTTGGAGCGACAAATCAAATGCTCTAATTATCTATGGGAATTAGACTTAGTATTAAGATTATGATAAATAGGCAGAAATAAAAACAAAAAGGTTTCTGGTTCATCACTGGGTTAGGACGGTGGCTCACTGTTCATGTTCCCTCCAGTGTTTTTCTGGGTTTCTTCCAGGTGCTCTACTTTCCCTCACCTTCAATAACAGGTATATCATGTTAATTCTCCAGCCATCAACCAAGTAAATACAACTGTACAGTTACTACCCACTGCTCTTCAGGAATGAGTTAAATGAAGGGAAGTAATTTCACTGTGATGTATAGAGTCTGAAGGGGGTGGCTGTAGCTCAGTGGGTAGAGCAAATCGCCTAGTGATTGGAAGGTGTCTGGTTCAAATCCCAGCTCCGAGCTGAGCTGAGCTACATGTTGAAGTGTCCTTGAGCAAGATACTGAATCCCAAATTGCTCCTGAGGGCCCTGTGATGAGCAGGCAACTTCTACAGAGGATGACATGACATAGAGTCTGAATATATGTGACAATAAAGTCCTCCTCTTCCAGAATTTAAGTTAATAGATCAACAGCCAAATTGATCTCTAAAAGGTAAAATTTTAGAGCTCCCTCATCTGTACACAATTTTGTTGTAGTTCAAAGATAGGATCAGTTCATTTATTAGCCATTAATAATTACTGATAGTATTTTTTCAGAATTAGTAGCAACATTAATTGATTAAGTCACAATCACAAACTTAATCTTATGGGAAAAAGTCTTTTTGGGTCACAGTACATCACTTTATAATGTAACCACTACGACAACTGGCTTCATACCCTGTCTCTCTTCCTGGAAACTTTGGTTGGTGTAGCAAAGAGAAGTGGGTGGGATTTAACAATAAGGGGAAAGCAAAGGGTCAGGAATAAGTCAATAAGTCAGACAGCTTCAGTCAGAAAGCTGCCAGAGCTCAGCAGCTTCTCTCCTCCTTCTCTCTGTGGTGATGGAGCTGGAGGGAGCTGAACTCTGCTTTCCCAAACTGCCCAATACCTCCTGCAGGAGGCCAGAGCCTCCTCACCTTGACACTCTGCTTATTAATATTCTACTATACTCCATCTCTCTCCTCACTGCAGTTCTCAACCTGTTGGTCATCATCTCTATCTCCCATTTCAGGCACATAACCTTCACATGATATTACGTATTAATAATATTATTATATCAGTGATGTTGTTAATAATAATGATGATATTCTCTCTCTCCAGGCAGCTGCATACCCCCACAAACTTCCTCCTCCTGTCTTTGGCTGTCTCAGATTTTCTTGTGGGCTCTCTGCTGATGCCGGTTGAAATATTCTTGACACAAACCTGCTGGATGCTGGAGGCTTCACAAAATGGCAGGCAGGAACCCAATAGCACAACACAAAGGAAACAGTTCAGTTGCAAAAGAATATGTTTAATTTCAAGCGAGGGTCAAACCAGGTAGTCAGTCAGCGAGGCAAACAAATCCAAAGGGAGCAGGCAAGAGGGAGAGTCCAAAGTCCAAAAGGCAGGTCGAATCACAAGCAGCCAGGATCAGATTCAAAAATACAGAACGCTGGAGAGCTAGGAAAACACACTAGACAATCTGGCAAAGAACTGAGGGAACAGGCTCAGTATAAATACTGAGGGGGCTGATTAGCTGATGAGGAGCAGGTGGATCAAACCAACAGGTAATGCAGAGCAGGGGGGGGAGGCAGGGTCTGAAATGACATGAGAGTTAGTGAGGAGAAAACATGAAACAGACAGATGAAAAACTAAAGTCTGGCTGAAGTTGTGACACTATCTTTCAAAAAGCACATTAAATTTGAGAGGAGCTAAGAAAAAAAGGACTAATCTTTAAAGATTAATTTTGCTTTTAGATATGATTGAACAGTACTTCAATAAAATACATCTTCTACTATATTTTGTATATTGTGATATTTTCAAAAACTGATTATTTTTTTTTATAATTTCTGGCCAGCCACAACAACTGTCGGAATATTTTTGTGATGTAAAATAATAAATTACAACGTATAAATCATTGTACATGAATTATAATACACACATGACTTTGCATTAATATAAAAGAACAAGTTTTCTTATAGAAAGCCCAAGAGTCTGTGTAAGTGTAATACATTTCAAATGTTACCTCAATTAACAATTAGTTATTGGATAGCAGATTGTCAATAATGCCTCAATAACTGGATTTTCAGAGAAACACATTCTAATGACAGGAACCAGGTTTGGGTAAAAATTGTACAGATGGCAGAAATACATACAGTTCAATTTTATTTGAGCAAAATAAAAAATAAGAAGTCCCAAGATTGCTAATTTGACACATTTCAGAGGGCAATGTCCCCTCAACATTTAGAGATTTGGTTGTGCTGAGATGGTTCAGTAAAACTGTTATAAGAAATTAGTCAAACAATAAAATGATATGTCTGTAATTGATCCAAACAACACTCCTAACATTAATATTTCATAATAACCTGGACTTCCTGGCACTCCAGCCATCTCCCTCTCCTTAACCCCCCTGATCTTCAGCTCTACACAGTCAGTCACAAACTCAAGATGTTTTAGGGGAGAGGGCAAAAATGTTTAAGATACAAGCTGTATGTGGGGTGTGTAAAACGTTGTGATATACTCATAGTATGGAAGGGCATCCAAGAGGGCATGCTTTGTGTTTTTGTCTGCTGGATGGATGTCCTCGGGGGCACTGTTACAGCGTTTTAATTCTGGACATTGGGGTGATCGACTCCTCTGCAAGTCCACCAGTGAGTGGGAATGTCCAGGAGACTGGCAAGTGGGCTAGTGGAGCCAAGAAAACATAATGTTGCTGAAACAACCAAAGGTGACAGGTGCTGCAGCAAAGGAACCGAGGAACACCAGCAGTTGATACCCCAGTAGTAACTCCTCAGGCTTGTAGATATCTTAGGGCTGGGACTCTTATCAATCAAGTCAAATTAGCGGAAGATGGGACAAGTACACCCAAGTTACAGCAAGTACAAGTTGCAATGGCAAAACTGACCAATGAAAACTCACATTTTTCAACATAGACGAGCAGTATGCAGATCTGGCCAACCAGCTATGGGGAGAACAGTATTGTGTCATTGTGTCAGAGGGTGCTAGCAAGGCATGCTGCTCTCACAAATGTTTAGTTTATTAGCATGTAGTCAACAGGTCATGCAGTCTTAGGAATTAATCGAACAAAGTGTACCATCACTATTCCTACATATTTTGTTTTCAGTGACTTAAAGTGAGGCCGGATTATAAGGTCCTTTAGACTCATCATTGTTCAACACCATTTCCCCAAACGGGACAAGCTGCTGAGCTCTACAAGGTCATAAAACATATCTGGCTTTTTGTTCATTCTCTAAAATTCTGCTCAGTAACCAACATCTGCCATCTCTTGCTCTTTATATCTCATCACAAGTCTCTCTAATGATGTGTGATGAAGTTAGTTAATACAGCTCCTGTAATCTTCCAATACATTTCTGCTTTTTCTTGATTGTACAGTATCAAAAGTAAGGTAAATAAGGCAAGCAGCATTGCTTTGTGTTTATAAGGCAAAAATCTCACCAACTATAACTTTAGCCTTATATGTACCGAACAGATACTGTGTGAGAGGTGTTTATACTTTTCATCAACTAGAAATTAATTTAGTACTTATGGGTTACAGAAATCACAACGAGACTCTACAGAGATTGTGGGACCATGAACATATGCTGTCATCTTACAGGTTATGACATCAACTTATCTGTAAATCTGTAAAGTACAAAGCTGGTCTGACTTTGAGGTTCTCTAAATGGTTGACTCAACATTAAAATATCCAGAAACATTTTATTCCTTCAGTCACTTCTCAGTGTCTCTCTACAGTATATTGAGCTTGTAGGAGTCAGGCTTCAGTATTTGAAGTGTAACAATGAGTCTAAAGGTGTAGATCAGAGGATTTAAACAGGAGTTAAAATAGAACAGACATATTACAAAGGCAGCTGATGAAGCATTGAGCATGGTGTCCTGTCCTGTTAGTGTGACACAAAAATATGGGCAGAGGCATAACAGAAACACGACAATAACGACACCAAGAGTCCCGGCTGCTTTCAACTCAAAATTGTGAGACCGCATGGCATGAGCCTGACACACAAGGCAGGTTGGAGATGGACTTGTTGGGGTTTTAATAAAGGTCCTTATTGAATTGTCTTCTCAGCTATTTTTTTCATGTGTTAATATTGAAGATTGACTGGCTAATTCTCATGTAGATTCTTTGTAAATATTAGTTTGCTTAAAATCAAGTAACTTGGCAATAGAGATTGAGAAAAAAATATCTAATGTTGCGCTAACTTGATAAAATAAGTTCAACCAACATCTTTTTTTAGTTATCTCAAATAATATTTTATAGTCCACCTAACTTGATACAGAAAGTTGAGTCAGAACATCTCTTAAAGTTATCTCAAATAATATTTTGTAGTCCAACTACCTTGACACAGGAAGTTGAGTCAACAGACTACATGTTGCATCAACTCATGTTTCGAAGTGTAATAAACTTTAAGTTGGCTCAAATTAACTCAACAAGATGACTTGACTTAATTAAGTTGAGTCAACTAATCTTTTTTTACAATGCACAAGCCTCTGGCTTTTCCATTTACACAGACACCAGCTCACCTGTTATGGCTCTGACACTACCTCAGGCTGCGTATCAGATCTGCAGCGAAAATGTTCCCCCTTCTCACACATGATTTCTGCACAGGGTAGTGTGAATGGGGCCACTGAGAGGGAGCACACACACATGCAGATTTTACCTTGCCAAGGCTGCAGTCCTTAACCTCACTGGATGAAATAAAGACTGCTTTGTGTTTAAGTAACACATTTTGGCTCCAGAGGAGACTCTGTTTTATCCAGTCTCTAAACCCTGCAGATGTGAGGAGAATCTCACCCAGAAATAAGTGGACTGCTGCTGAATCCCACTTTCTTCCTGTAACAACTCTGTGTTTCTTCTGCTACGCTGCCACTGTCAGCAAGCTGGTTGGACACTGGAGTGGAAAACGCCACTTCTTCATGCCAAGGAACAAGGGGCAATGGACACACACTAATCACCATCCATGCAATCACAAGTGAGGCTTAATTTAGTGTCTGGGGTGATGCTAGATATAATGTAATAGGCTTGTGAGTCTTAGAGGTAACAGTAGGTGAGTGACGTTGGCCAGAAGTAAACAAGAGGTGTGGCTAGGAATGCTACTCTGCGTTATGGCTGCAAGTCTCATCAATATAACACTAGATATTTATAGCATGCATTGTATACTTTAAGCTGCAATTACTTGTGAATTTTGTGGACTGTCGAGTCCAATTTACTGCTGTTGAAGAAAACATGGACACAGCATGTCCTGTTTTGCAGACTTAAAGGGTGGAACCTGCAGGAGATGAAGAATATTCATATTGAATCCAAAAGTGTTGAGCTTCCTCAGAAGATGCCAGCAGCGGCAGTATCTCCTGTGGAAGCCCAAAGCAGTGTTGGAAGCAAATTTGATGTACTGTCAAAAATTGTGCTCAGGTATTTGTACTCCACAGTCTCTACATTCCTCCCGTGGGTTGTGGTCACAGCAGCTGCAGCCAGCCCCTCTGCATACTGGAAAAAGTCACCACCATCTCTTTGGTCTTCTCCGTGTTTAACTCCAGGGTTGATTTATCACACCACTCCACACACTCATGCAGCACTGAGCTGTGGTAATGTGAGGGGCCTTAGAGCAGGGACAGGAGAACTTTCTCATCTGCTTACTTTACCAGATGACAGTCTGGATGTCACATCGCGGTGAGATTGTCTTGTCTTGGGGTCTGTCTTGTGGATTCATGTTTTATTTTGAAAGTAACTTCCCTCTCGTTTCAGATCACGTGCCCTTCCTCCTGTGTTCCTGGTCTGACGTCATCCCTAATCCCTGACTGTTTGCACCTGTGTCTCCCTTCCTCATGTGTATAAAGTCTTTGACTTCCCCTGTCTGCGTCGCCTAAGTATTTCGTCGTCTCGTCGTATACCCAAGCCTTGTCTCACAGCCTTGAATTCTCGTCCCGATAAGTATTGTCTTGTTTTGTTTTTCTGTATTTGACCTCTTGAGTGAGTGATTTTGATTTTGTGAATTTCTGGTTAGGTTTTTGTGTTTCAGTTCAGCCCATTTTATAGTTGTTCTTTTCCTCCCTCGGGAGCGCTTTTTGTTGTAATTTTGTTATTGATAGAATAGAATAATTTTCATAGCCTTGTGCTTTTCTCTACGGAGTGACTTTTCTTTTGTAATTTTCATATCCCAGATATTAAGATTAGTGTAGGTTTTCCTCCCTCGGGAGCGCCTTGTGTTTTTGTGTGTTTTGTGTTTGTTCGTGTTGTTTGTTCCTAAGAGTTTCATAGCCTTTTATTCATCATCTCGTCTGAAGAGTTGCGAATCAGAAAAATAAAACTTGATTCTACTTCTGTCCAAACTGCATCTGAGTCCTCTCTTTTGTCCCAAGCCTGACACTGGATGGGTGAACCTGCAGTCATTTGTGGAAAGGATGAGGAGCACAAGTGAGAGGACGCAACCTTGAGGGGAGCCTGTAGAGGTGATCAAGATGTGTGTGAGAAGGTCTTATTGGCCAGCACTCTCCGTGACCTGTTGGTCAGGAAGTTTGTAATCCACAGAATCAGCTGCATGTCCAGCATCATCTACTACTCTGCCTGAATGGTACACAAACTGGAGAGGGCCCATCAATGGGACGGTTACCTTGATGTTGTGCTTCTTCATTACCCTCTCCTTAGCCTTCACCATGAGAGAAGTGAAGGCTACAGGCCTGAAGTTATTATTGAATATTCAGATCGATGTACTTTTCTGATAATAAATACATTCTATTATATTGTACAGAGCAGGCAGTTCTCTGTGATTATTTTTGTTTTGTGGTAACAGCTGTTTGTGACAGTCAGTGCTAGGATTAATTTCCTTCACTGTTCCTTTAACTTTAAAGTAAATATCCTTCATTTAAGACTGAGGATGGTGCCCTATAACTATCAATTTGTATTAATAATTTGTATTATTATATTTTATAATGATTTTAAGTAATTATTAATTGCCAATAACCAAACCTGCCAACCAATGTACCCTGCTATGGTCAATTCGGAGTTATTTATGAACTAATCATTACCTACTGATTCATTATTATATTATCTGTCTGTTCTCCAGTAACTCATTCTTATCTACCATATAGTCCTTGAGGAATTACTCATTAACGATTAACTAACTAACTGATAACTAGGTTTCAGGGTATGTATTTTAGCTGTTTCGTCTGCTTTGTCTGTAGTTAGTCAGCTTATTAAGAGTTTTACTTCATAATAAGATGATTTTCAATTCTCATTTCGAACTTGTAAAATTCTGACACTTTGGGATTGAAGGTTGGATCAGCCTTGGGATTGCCTTCCCAAAGCATCGGTATCTGTCGAGATGGGAATGAAACTCCAATCAAATCAAGTGGACCTTGACAGGTGTGGCATTTTAGTGACATAACTACAACAACAATTTCCACTTTTATAAAAAAAAAAAAAAACTGTTGCATATTATGAAAAACATGTTCATTAAAGACATGCTGCAAGAATCTGCTCTTATCTATGAAGACATTTTTTGTAATAAGATTAATAATAGTTGACTAATTATGTACACACACTGTTTATTCTTTGTTCCTTGAGCACTAAGATAGCTGGTGGTCATTTCAGTACACATATACTACAGACATCTTTGAAGATACCACTACAGTATGTTGGCATTACAGGAGTCATGCTGCAGTATCCGAAATGAAACAATGAGTTTGATAGATTTTCTAAACCAGGGGTAGAAAAAAGCATAGACCACTGGATTTAGACAGGAGTTACAATAAAGTAGCCAGACCCCATACATTTGAAATGCCACAGAGGGTGACATGTCCTGGCCCGCAATGGATGGATAAAAATATGGACAGAAACATATTAGAAACACAACCACGACAACACCAAGAGTCCTGGCTGCTTTCATCTCAGACTTCTTAGCGGGTGCACTTACTGAATGCTGCAGATTGACAGCTGCAATATGAGACCGCATGGCTCGAGCCTGAGACACAGCCACCACAAAAACCCTCATATACAGAACAACGATGACAACTATGGGGCCAACAAATGTCAACATAACATCTACAGCTCGTGTTGTAGAGTCAACAACAACTATGCACTCTCCATAGCAGGAATTATATCTTTCTGGCTGTTTAAGGTAGTCCATCAATATCAGACCATTGTACAAAGCTGAACAGGCCCAACACAGAGAAATACAAATCCGAACTCTTCTTTGAGTGACTTTGGTAAGGTAACACAAGGGGTCACAAATAGCTACATAACGGTCAACTGATATGAGCACCATGTTTCCTACTGAGGCAGATGTAAGGAGAAAAGAGGCATAATAAAACAGTCCACATATGAAGCTCCCCCAAAACCAGCAGCCCCCTATAAGAAGGATCTCAACAGGCATCAACAGGAGGCCAACAAGGAAATCTGAGACAGCCAGGGAGAGGAGGAGGAAGTTGGTGGTGGTGTGGAGCTGCCTGGAGAAAAAGAAGTCAGTGAGCATATACAGTATGTAGCAATTGAGGAAGTCATACACATATTCTTGTCTCTCACAGTGTGAATAGCCAAACATTTCCAGTAACATCACAGCATATAACTTCATACTTTTTTAGGGTTAGGGTTAAATAAGGCGTATGTGCTCAACAGCATCCCTGACATGACAATAAATTCACGACCAATTTTGCATTCTACTGTAGGTTTGTCTATAGTAGAGGAGATGACAGTCAGAGAATATGGAGCCAAATTAGATTTCAACATTCGTCAGTGGATGCTGGGTTGTAATACTGGAACAGTATAGTATAGTAAAACTATAGATCTCTGATAAATGCTAAATGCAATACATGTAAACTGTTCAAAACTCAGAACGTCATACAATGCCACCATGTAACAATATCCCTATTGCCCTAGAAACAACTCCTGTCAAATTGTTTGCTGATACTCGGTAAAATATTTCATATTATGAGTTTACATACCAGAAGTGGGATATAGAGATGATGACCAGCAGGTTTAGAGTGATAGTAAGTACAGTGATACAAGACAGCAGGATGTAAAGGGAAATGGTGTCAGCACGATGCTGTGTTGGCTTCATGCAGGAGGTGTTAAGTAGCTGTGGAAAGCAGAGATCAGGTCGTTCCAGCCTCTCCATTATAAGAGAGAGAGAAGGAGAAGAGAGGCTAATGAGTTCTGGCAGCTTTCTGACCAAAGTTTTCTCCATAATAAAGCTGACTCATCTTAGCCCTCCTCCTTTTCCCATTACCAAAGGACATTGACACAAAGATTACATACAGTTTCTATGGCTTTATGGAAAGTTGAACCTTAAGGAGTTAACTTTTTGCCTCTAATATTATAACAAAATCCAAAGCAGGGAAAAATTGAATATTACTTAAATGAAATAAAGGAAGAAATGTAACATTTTATTTTGTTATCAACTGATATGGAAGACCCTCTGTCATCAGTAGTTTGTCTATTTTCCATGTGCATTATGTGGTCACTGCTTTTATCTTCATCCAGCTATAGCAATGAGTGTGAAGAATTTAGAGCACACATTAACAAGAATATTTTGATAAATACAGGGCAGAAAGCATGTAGAGGAAGTAATGAACACACTGAAGACAGCCGGCATAGTCAGCCTAGTTTTCTGGTGCCTTCACAGCAGCAGCCTACTGTACTGTGCACTAATACTGCGTCTGTAATCATTAGCTGTCAGTGCACTTTGAAAGCCGTCATTCTGCTGAAGCGTATGTCATTATGTTGCTTTGAACAGTCCTGTGGAGGATAACTTCTCTGAGCATAACATTTTGTGGTGTCATACTGGGCACCAGCCAGAGAGAGGCGTTCTGCCCTTCACAGGGGAAACCAGAATGGACGATAATGCCCGTAGTGGTTAATGCTGCAATATGTAGCATTGAATGGGTTTGGCTTGTGCCATCCTTTGTTTGTCCTCTGCTTGTGCAGTCAATTGTTTGTGCCTGTGATGATTTCCGTGTAAATATAATTTGTTATTGATATTGTATAGCAATTGTAGTAGTTTTTTTATTAATGGTAATATGTATTTGTTTGTTTCAGTTTATGACTGACGTGACCACCAATATGCTGCTGTCGCTTAAGACACCTGGAAATACTAGTAAACAAATGACATTTAGCTATATTTGTAATTTTATACATTCTTAGCCTCGTGATATTTATGATGTTTCTTTTTCTGTAGCACTTGAACTCTCCCTCCCTCTGCCTGCATTACTGTGATGGGAGTCTATGTGTTCTTGAAAAGAAGGATTCATTCAATTTCCATTTAATTTTCACAACATACAGTATATTGTAAAACTTGGACGGGCAACTAATGATTTTTGTTTGTTTTTCAAAAAGAGACCAGGCCAGTATTTGAGCCTTGACCCTGTTTCCCTGCTTTAAGCAATTAAAAGTTAAGTTAAGCAGGCCTCGTTTTATGTGCTTCATACCTACTTATTTATTTTTCACACAAATATACCTCCTGCTGATTGTTACTGTTTGGAGATGACATAGATTTGGCCATAAGACACATTAATGTCTCTTCTATGGGTTTAAGGGTTCCTCCTGCCCCTTTGTAGGGTTTGTAGGGTAGCGTTTTCACCTATGTAGAGAACTTTTCTCATCCTGGTGCTGGAGCCATTTCTTGTCAAAAATGGAATCAAATACATCAAGAGGACAAAAGTAAACTAGGATACCAAACACATCTTAATTTTGTCGTGTGTGGTTCAGACAAGGGCGTAAGTTTGCATAGGGATGGTAGGGACAAGTCACAATCAAATTTTGGGAAAGACAGAATTGTCCCTACCAATATTTTGATATATACTGTATATATATATATATATATATATATATATATATATATATATATATATATATATATATAATATATATAATATATATATATATACTGTATATATATATATATATATATATATATATATATATATATATATATATATATATATATATATATATATATATATATTTACATAATGCATTAAATATGATGTTTTTCACAAACGCATTCGTAGTATTGAGCATATGTAGATATGTAGAGAACTATTTTTCCGACGTGCCCTTTCATTGCAATCTTCAGTGTTACCTGCAAGGCAACACGTTTATATATGCTGCCATTTGATTGGCTGAAGGGTTCTCTGCACATGAAGGTATCCCAGTGTTGCCAACTTGGCGACTTTCTCACTAGATTTAATGACTTTTCAGACCCTCTTAGCGACTTTATTTATAAAAAGCGACTAGTGACAAATTTAGTGACTTATTCAGATCATCAGGGAAAAGGCGAGAAATATATTATATTGTAAATCACATGCGTCACATGAGTCATCGCAATCCATCACTCCTCTGAAGCAGCGCCGGGCTCTCTCCCCTCCCGTGCAACTGCACAGGTGACAGGCCGGTGTGTGTGAGGGCTGGCTGGGACAGCAGGAGTAGACACCATGGCCGCTCACTCTGTGGATTTGAGACCGGATATCGTAGGGATACAGAAAGTGAAGTTTCATTAGGGAACAGATCAACTATAGATATGAACTTTATATAACCCCACTTCAAATATTCTCCTTGCCATGGTGGATGAACCACTACCATTTCCAAATGGTCGATGTGGGAGAAAAACTAATGGAGGTATGCTGCACACATCTGCATATGGCAGGGCCCTATTCCAAGGAGACACTGCACCTGCCTGAAAACACCCCTATTCCTGGTACAGAGGAATTTGGCCCTGACCCCTGTGTCTTTGTGGCTGATGAGGCCTTCCTTCTCAGTGGAGACATACTGAAGCTCTATGCTGGGCAAAGAACGTCTTCAACCTCAGGCTTTCCAATGCCAGGAACATGATTGAGGTCTCATTCAGCATCATGACTGCTCAGTGTAGACTTTATCACAGGATGCTTGGAGTGTTTTCAGAGGTGGCACAGAAGATGAAAGCAACATGCATGCCTAACATCTTTATGAGGTGGGAAAATGATCACTATGTGCCAGTGCCTGCAGTGCTAGGGACACCAGACAGGTTGGATGCAACAGTGCCACCAGACAGACCATTGCTAGCAGTTAAATATATTCTGACTACTTCTCATCAACAGGACAGGTGCCGTGGCAGAATGGAAACATCTTAGTACTTCCCACCACTCCTCCTCCTCTCAACCACACACACTGAAAGTGCCTCCTACGGTAATCAATATAAAATGGATCGAAGCAATTTTACAGCAGTAGTTGCAACAGGAGTCAAAATGGTAGTATTAGTTGTAGTAGTTGTAGTAAGCAGAAGCAGATGTTTGTCCAACTGAACAAATTAGTAATTTGATTTCTTCTAACAATCTAGGCACAGGCACATTTTCAAGCAACTGAAGTGAATATTAATTTGATTTGTTACATATTTAAATATTAAAAAAAACTCTTGACATAATGGCTAATTAATGTAACTAGCAATTACACGTTTACAGAATATAGTCGAATCTCCAAGTCTACCAACACAACATCAGAAAATTCAACATCATACAAGAATTGCTGGAATTTGAAAACAAGTGCTTTTTTGAGTCTCTTTGTGATTCTGCATAGGGAGCATAATTCAATTTGAACATGAATTACTAAAGGAAATAAATGGCACACATACACATTTATAGTGACAAGGGACGTATTTACACTATAGTTAGACAATTATTTTAATAATTGACACTGAGATTTGGTAAAGTTTTATTTCAACCAATTACTATTTTATTCCTCGTTTTCAAAATAGAGGATGAACAACCTCCTCTGCCTCCATTGACCACTATCTATAATATATACACGTCAGGATCAGGAATTAGGACGGCTTCCTCCAGGGTTAGGGTGTCCATTAATTCCTGGCTATGGCCATCTTAAAGGGCATTATGCCTCTTAAACCATGGTCACTTGCCAAAAAAGCCCTTTTAGTGTGCTTTTTTCAGAAAACTGTGACTCTGTTTCCCTGGTAATAACTGAGAGCTTGAGTAATAGGTGGAACAATCCTTACAATCACATACAGTTCTTATTTAGTGGAAAAGTTCACTACTCCAGTTAGTAGGATAAACCTTAGATACGACTCACCAACGGGACTGGTCCACTCAGCTCACTGAATCCCGCATCTTAGCTGTTAGCCAGATAGCTAACAGCTGAGTTAACATTATGCTAGCAAGGGTCAAAGTAAATAACACTGCGTACAGTCTACAAAATTAAGCCCACTAAAATCAGGCTTTTGTGTACAATGGAAGACAGAATTTCTAGGCACAGCCACGGGCCGGAGGGGATCTGGTTCAGGAGCCACAGGATTTCATCTCTGCTTTTCGCGGATGATAGTGGTCTTTTTGGCTCCTTCGAGCCAGGACCTCCAGCATGTCCTGGGACGGTTTGCAGCCAAGTGTGAAGTGGCTGGGATGAGAATCAGCACCTCCAAGTCCGAGGCCATGGTTCTTGACAGGAAAAAGGTGGCTTGGCCCCTCCGGGTTGGGGGAGAGCTACTGCCTCAGGTGGAGGAGGTTAAGTATCTTGGGGTCTTGTTCACGAGTGAGGGAAGGATGGAGCGTGAGAACGACAGGCGGATCGGTGCGGCGGCCGCAGTAATGCGGTCGTTGTATCAGTCTGTAGTGGTGAAGAGAGAGCTGAGTCGAAAGGCGAAGCTCTCGATTTACCGGTCAATGTACTTTCCTACCCTCACCTATGGTCATGAACTTTGGGTCATGACTGAAAGAATGAGATCCCGGATACAAGCGGCTGAAATGAGTTTCCTCCGCAGGGTGGTGGGGCGCTCCCTTAGAAATAGGGTGAGGAGCTCTGTCACCCGGGAGAAGCTCGGAGTAGAGCCGCTGCTTCTCCACATCGAGAGGAGCCAGTTTAAGGTGGCTCAGGCATCTGTTTCGGATGCCCCCGGTACACCTCCCTCAGGAGGTGTTCCTGGCATGTCCCGCTGGGAGGAGACCCTGAGGAAGACCCAGGACTCTCTGGAGTGACTATGTCGCCCAGCTGGCCTGGGAACGCCTTGGGATCCTCCCGGAAAAGCTGGAGGAAGTGTCCGGGGAGAGGGAAGTCTGGGTGTCCCTGCTCAGGCAGCTGCCCCCACGACCTGGTCGGATAAGCGGATGAGAATGGATGGATGGGTGTTGTACAATAGTAATGTGTAAACTCTACATTTACATCCAGGTCAGTTGACTCTGCACTAGACAGGTTTTTATCACTGTGGCTCAGCTTTGCTCTGAAAGCAAGACCTGCTTGAACACACTAAATTCTGCCATGCGAATTGATGATGGGTTATCAAAATTTAGCATGAATAAGGAGGGAATTTAGGATACAGTCTACTCAAGGATGTTTATTATTGGACACAGCATTGAAGGTGGAGCCCCGTTCATTCCTGAGAAAGATGCTCAGTGATGTTTTGAAGCTAAAAAAGCTCAACTTTACAGCAGTGAAAATACCTGGATCACAGACCGAGCCAGCCAACTCAGCCTTGGTTTAGTGCCCGGATAACTTGAAGGAGGAAGAAATAATTGAATTTAATAGACTTTCCAAATGTTGTTGGACTGACTGACTCAAATAAGGATGGTGACACGAGTCATGTGGATTGTGATGCCCAAATAATTTATCAGCCATCTTTCAAGATATTGTATAACGTACGGTGTAATGTTTTAGATAAAAATCACAAACTGTGTCTGCGGGAGGTGGAAATGGAATCAATAAGTGACTTTTAGCTGGTTGAGCAATGTTTAAAAAACCTGTGTGGACCAGCTAATTTTGGGGAAAAAGCGGTTTTGAATAGTGAGTAGGATGTGGGGGTTTCTTGATACAGTAGGCTCAGAGGAACTGTGTAGCAGGCTGTAGCGGGGAGTAAACACAAAATGTCAGTTTACCCAACTTTTTAAAATAAAACAGTATTATTTTACTTATTAAGGAGTTGCCCATTACTCATTATGTGTATGCTGCTTGTTGCAGCTTGTCTGTTACGTGCAACACTCCGTGGTGCTCCAAGGATAATGTTATGAGGGATACGGGATATAGCACATGAACAGATTGACATAGCGAGTTAGCTAATGTTACTAGCCATTAGCTGATGTTACTCGTAACGTGATAACATAAAAACACTCACCAGCAACATTTAGCGTCCACCCAATCTGCTGACAGAAAAAGGCTTTTCTGTCTCTGTCAAGATATTGCTGGTCAGACATACCATAAAAGGTCTGGATAGATGACGGCCAAGACAATCTTCTCCTCTATCTTCTTGATTACCAAGGTGACAAGTTCTGCCCCATATGCTATACAATTGGCTATCTGAAAAAAAAAAAAAAAAAAATCTACAAAATGTAAGAGAGTGTGCTTGGAGTAACCACACAAAAGAGGACAGCTTTTTTGTAGTGTATGTGTACTTTTGTGATGTCTGAAGGCAAAGTTTGGTTTTGATTTATAGATTACATGGTTTGGGGTGGGGAGTTTGGGGTGTTTTTTGCATGGATTTTATTATTATTTGTAAGTTATGCATTTATGTTGAGAGTTCTAGGAAATGGAAAATCATTTCAAGAAATGTGTGTTATTAGGACCTTTTACCTATTACCTAGCTTTTGATACAAGGACCAAATGAAAAACCGTAAGGATATGTACATCACAGAATTATTAAACCAGTTGACTGAAGTATGTTTTTGGGTATTTCAGCTACATATAATTTGATCAAAGTAATAAAAAGAAGTTATTCACTTAGCTTCCATGTACAGCATTTCTGCAAAATTGTAACATGTTCCTAGAAACTACTTCCTTTGGTTTGCATTTACACACTGCCTGTGTGATAAGCAGAAAAAAAGAGTGCATTCATCAAAGACAAAAAACAAACAAATTATGCTCATGATAAGTGTCATAGTATGTTTACTTTTTGTATGTTGTGATGATCAGAAGCAAATATTGCATCATGTGCTGATGTGTTGAGGTTACATCATAAATGTTTTGTCATGATAGAAATGATATCAGCTTAAAACAATCTGAGCTTGTTCTGATTTGTAGCAACACCTCTAATTGCAGCGATGTCATCATGTGAGACTAATGAAAGCAGGTGTGAAAACTTTCTTACCCAGAGAGGTACACATCCAATAGGAAAAAGTAATGAGCTTCACACAGAGCTGTTCAGTGTCCAGAGACAAATGTTGAAGGCCTTAATGAATGTGAGTGTGCATCAGATTGTGCCTCTCTGTGTGTGTTTGTGTCATGTGGAACTGCTAATAGCCACAGAGGTTTTGTTTAGTGAATTTGTATTTTCTTTGCAATTCAGCTGGTAAACTGCTGTATATTTAAGTTCACAACAATATCCGCACTAACACTATAAAGATACCTTGAAAGTATAACTTAATGACGATGAAACTTCACATATACACATATACACGTATACACACACACACACACACACACACACACACACACACACACACACACACACACACACACACACACACACACACATCATCTGATTCCCTTCATGTCTTGTTACAATAAAGTTCATTAGTATGGTTCATCTCATCTTGGTCATCATCAGTTTCACCACACTCTTAGATTGACTTTACCCTTTTGTTCAGAAGCATTTCATCAGCATCAGTACTGTATCAGTGGCTACTTTCACCTAGTGCAAACAATTCAGCCAAGAGATAAACTCTGGAATCTCTATAGCTGCAGCATAAAAGAACATACTGGTCCTTTAAAACCCATCAACTGCAGTATGAAACTGTACCTAACAAAAACAACCATGTCACATAGGGAAACTGTTCAGCTCCATTCACAAAATTCACAGTTTGAACCTTCAATTTTGACTTGGTGCTTTCCTGTGTGGCAAGGAGCAGAGCATTTAAATGTGTATGGAAGCCCATTTCTGTCACTGTGATGGACAAAAAAAGATCCTGTAAGTCATTATAATGAGATACTACCTCATAATAATGACTTAGTATCTCATAATAATGACTTAGTATCTCATAATAATGATATAGTATCTCATAATAATGAGATAGTATTTCATAATAATGACTTAGTATCTCATAATAATGATATAGTATCTCATAATAATGAGATAGTATTTCATAATAATGACTTAGTATCTCATAATAATGAGATAGTTTCTCATAATAATGACTTAGTATCTCAATGTGTTGACTTAGGCCTATGTCTTGTTTCCCCATATGTGCCAAAGCAACAGAAGTAAGCTGGCGAGACAAGGCTTAGCAAACCTAAATGGATACCATCATTGAAGACTACTTCAGACGTGGATTCACAAATCGTGAAATGTTAGCGCTCTTGGAGGAATCACACAACATCAAACTAAGCCTTCAGACTCCAGAGAGAAAGCCAGCTTTGGCGGAGATGAAATAAGACAGATGAAGCTGAAGTGGCATCCTTCATTGACCAACAGCTACAAACATCTGGCAAACAGCACAGATACAGATGGATGCACCAGAAATTTTGGCTAGCCAGGATAGTTACTGACAGAAACTGTGCCTCAATTGATGCGACTGATGGACAGAAATGGGGTGGATCTGAGTGCACGCAACTGTTTAAGATGGCGGATGTATGTCAGTCGAGGGCCAAACTATGTATGGCATATAGATGGGTACGATAAATTAAAGCCATATGGTATATGTATCAGTGGGTGCATAGATGGCTAATCAAGAAAAATGATGTGGCTAGAAGCATACAAAACCAACAGTGACCCTCATATTATCGCAGGCTCATATCGCATATTACCTCCTCATTATCGCAGGCACTGAGAATACACATGTTGCAGTGATGCAAAAGTTTCTGCACAACAGTGAGGATGAGAAAGGTACAGAGTGGGTCACTTTAGGTCCAAGTACTAGCATTGGTGGTGCACCTTAAGAAGTGCATGTGTCCAGTTTTGGATGGATCACTTTGACCAGCTGAAAGCAGATGGCTATTTTGTTGACAGCTTCATTGATAAATCACTGATCCAGTTTTGCTTCCAAAATACCATACAGATATAGTATCCTCAAAATATTGTTTATCAACACAAATGTATCTATGATATATAACGGCATGAACACAGATTATTTTCACACAACTATTTCATTCTTCTTCTATAGGAGGAGCTTGATGAAGTTGTAACTGTCTGGAATGATCATAGCATAAGAAGAACCAACAATCCTCGGGCTCCAAATGGTCGCCCTCCAATAATCTATGTGGTTCCAAATCTTTATGGGTCTCAGAATGTCTTGCAGCCAGCTGATTAAATTAAGTTAGGGATATATCGAGAGGACTGTATTTTTAAGGACTATCCTTGTGATGAGGATGTGTCTCACTTATGTAATGACTTTATGGCTAAGCACAACCTTGCAATGTCTGATGATGCGTAAGAAATTGCTGACCTTTATCTAAGACTTTGTCAAATGATTATTTGAGTTACAGATTGGAGAGACAGAGTGGAGAGAGAAACTTCCAGAAATGCCCTTGGTACCTCTTTAAGCTCAGCAGCACCGCAGAGAGGAACCACCCAGCGCAGAGGTCCTCCTTCTGGTGGACATTCATCACAGTGGTGTAGTTATTCACAGTTCGTCATTGTTTTGAAAATACATATTTAGAGAATGTCAGTGTTCGTTTTTCTTTATTGAATGATTTATTGCATTCCAATGATATTATACTGCTCAGGAGATACTGATGAGTTATCTGGCTTTAGCCATGGTTGTTCTGAACCCATAGAGGTGCAGGAGTTCATATTTCACAGTGAGTAAAAATGTGACAGAATCAAAAACGGCCTGGATATCCAAACATCAAATAAGACTGCAGGATTTGTAGATTCCCTGAATGTAGGTCCACCACCAATATGTTTCCTATGTTCCTTAAGCCTGGGGGTACCTGAAAATGTGGTGTATACACTAAGTCCTTATTTTTTCAATTTTTAAGAAAGATAAAATCACAGAAATTAAATATCTGTTTTTCTTTTTTCTAATAATTTATAGCTTTCAAATTTTGGTACACTGCATGAAGACATAATTGTGTTACATCAGCCTATAGTCATGGTTGTACTGAATCTATAGAGGTGCAGCACTTCACTTTGCAGTGAAAATTGAGACCACAGTGAGAGGGTTAAAATAATTGTTGCAGCTACCGCTAAATAGAGGCTACTACAAAAACCACATGAGGAAGATCAACTTCCGCTGCTGAAAACACTCATGCTCATGCTCTGACATAGCTCCGTTGGTCTGGAGCCATGTCTCCCTCATTACATTTGTTACTGCTGGAGTTCACTGCCCTACAAATATTAGTGCAAAGCGTGCAAAGTTCATTAATTTAGTTTGTTAATTTAGTCATTAAATCAAACCACAATTGCAACTGCTGCCTTTTTCAGGATGATACAAGATAACTGTAGCATGTCCCTGTTGTTGGCTGTCAAGCTGAGGAACTCCCTCACAGTTGAGTTATGCCTTTTTTAATTTCTTTCATCACTTCATTAACTAAATGAATTTTCCCAAAGTAATTTAGGCCAATTGAGGCACTACATGTTGCCGGGTCTGCAATACATGTGACATGAAAGTTGCCGGTCTCATCCTGAGCATCTCTCATTACCATTACGGTGGTGCCCTAGACAGATGCTGATAACTGTTCTGTGGAACTGCTCCATGGAAAACTTATTGACCCTGATGTGTGAATGTGTATTACTGTGAGGGCCACTCCCAACATTCCCAGACCACATTACATCGGATAGAAATTTGACAAGAAGGGGGGAGGGAAGGAATAGAAATTAGTCAGTAAGTCAGACAGCTTTTGTCAGTAAGCTGCCAGAGCTCAGCAGCTTCTCTCCTCCTTCTCTCTGTGGTGATGGAGCTGGAGGGAGCTGAACTCTGCTTTCCCAAACTGCCCAATACCTCCTGCAGGAGGCCAGAGCCTCCTCACCTTGACACGCTTCTTATTAATATTCTACTATACTCCATCTCTCTCCTCACTGCAGTTCTCAACTTGCTGGTCATCATCTCTATCTCCCACTTCAGGCACATAACCTTCACAGGATATTATGTATTGATGATACTGGTGATGTTGTTCATAATGATGATATTCTCTCTCTCTCCAGGCAGCTGCATACCCTCACAAACTTCCTTCTACTCTCTTTGGCTGTCTCAGATTTTCTTGTGGGCTCTCTGCTGATGCCGGTTGAAATACTCTTGACAGAGACCTGCTGGATGCTGGGTGATCTCATGTGTGCACTGTATTTTCTGTTACCGGTCATCATAGTCGTTGCATCTGTAGGAAACATGGTACAGTGGAACCCCGGCTTACGAAGACCCCATTTAACGAAAAATTCAAGTTACGAAGGCACTTAACGGCAATATTTTTGCCCATGGTACGGCAAAATGCCCGCGTAACGAAATCCCACAAATACAGGAAAATTCATGTTAATTTCAAATTTCCCACAACCGAAATTAAAAAAAAAAAAAGTTTAATGTTAAAAAAATATCATTGCACAGTGTACATACGTACATTAATTAACGTACATGTAAGTTTTAGTTTTAATGTTTAGAATTAAATTCCATAATGTTATGTACATGTACGTATGTATGCATGCATACGTATGTTTTCATCAGCCTCCGCCACCTCCTCCTCCACCAAGAACTTTGTCTTCAGCCAGCATCGCCTCACTTAAAAGGTTCATACATAATTTATTTTATTGATATTTATTAATACATTCATCATTTATAAATTATTTTCTTCATTTCAGATTGTATTTTGGAATATTCTTAGTGTGATTTTCAAATATTAAGTCATATTTGTAGAAGAAATACATGACTTGTAGGGGGCCTGGAACAAATTAAATCTGGTTCTAAAACTGAGGTCTTCATGATGTTTCTGATGTATATTAACTCCTGTCTAAACCCTGTAATCTATGCCCTTCTCTACCCTTGGTTTAAAAAAACTATCAGGCTCATTGTTACATTTCAAATCCTATGGTCTGACTCCCATATGGCCAACATTCTGTAAACAGACACTGTGGGATAAATGACAGCGTTACAAAACTGAGCTTGAGTCTATTTATACTACATCACAGAAACAAGAAAAACTATATGAATCTATAATTTCACTCAAAACAATTCATGATCCAAAGGATGACCTGCATGTTGCATGTTGACCTCTATGATGTATGAATGCTTTTTCATCAGAGATTTCTAGACTTTCTCTCGTTTCCTGAACATGAGATAACACACTACCTTTCAAAAAGCATATTACGTTTGAGAAGAAGTAAGCAAAAAAAAAAAGTACTCATTTGAAAAATCAATTTTACTTTTAGATGTGACAGAACAATGTTTCAATAAAATATATTTTCAGAAGATTCTTTTTTGTCAAAAACTGATTATTTTCTCATACGTTCTGGCCAGCTACAATATCTGTCAGAATATTTTTTTAGTGCAAAATAATAAATTACAATATAGAAATCCCTCATACATGAATTATAAACACACATGACCTTATATTAATCAATTCAAAAAAAGTCTTCTCATAGAAAGCCCAAGAGTCTGCCCTCCTGGGGTGATGGGATACTTCAGTATTAAATGCAGCATTCTTCCTGGTGTGGTTTGCAGCCTGGACTACAAGCACTTTACACAAAAAAGCCAACATTCACCATTTCTTTATCATCTACATTAAAGTTTGATGATTACTATGATCTTTTCTTCCACAACAATGAGATTGTAATATATTTCAAATGTTACTTCGAATAACAATTAATTCGTTATTTAAGTAGAAATACATACAGTTCAAATTTATTTGAGCAAAATAAAAGTTAAAAAATCCCTAGATTGCTAATTTGACATATTTCACAGGGCAATGTCCCCTCAGCATATGGAGATTTGGATGTGCTAAGAAGGTTCAGTAAAACTGTTATACATACAATTTGCCATCTACCCCAACTGCAGCATTCCCAGATGCGCTTGGACTGCAAGGGCCTGTTCATCGCTGCTAGCAGCTTTAATTACATTTACATTTTAAATTTTAGGGCATTTATTAGACACTTTTGTCCAAAGCAACTTACAGTATACACAGATGGTGGTTGCTGCCATGCAATGTGCTGATCAGCACATCAGGAGCAGTTTGGGGTTCAGTAACTTGCCCAAGCACACTCCAGCATGTAAACAAGAGGAATCGAACCAGCTACCTTCCAATAATAGGGTCCCGGCTCTACCCCTGATCCACAAGTGCCCACACCAAATGTCCCATGCAGTTTTTTTTTTTTATCTATTTTTTTATTTTGGCACAAATGCAACACAACACACAACAGAAACCAGTTGAGTTATAGCTTGGTTGTAACATAACAAAATGATATGCGATGATTCGATTCAGTGTAGGTAGGATACAGCTGCTAGGAGTCAATAGTTAGTAACCACAGACGTCATCCTTGATCTACTGTAAACATGGTTTGGGTGAAACAGAAGGTAAAAAATAAATGATAAATGTCTTTAACTACAGCACAATCCCAAGACCCGGTTGCCCGACCACGTTTCAGTGTATTCTGGTCCTTTTCCTTTATGAAATCCTAAAACAATTGCCACTAGTTTGCTGATTTATTGGTAGCTATATAACTACCTTGCTAACGTTGCATTGTTATTGTGGATTTGTGCTGTTGAGCGCGGCCTAAAACACCGCCTCACCCGAGTCCGTTGATGTAGTAAGAGACCAGCCAGAGAATTGAGGAAAAGAATAAGTATTTATTACACAGTCTGCAGAGAGTGGAGATCCGTTCAGTACAATACAAGCATCAATAGCCAATATCCGAACAGAGCTAACTCGTGTCTAGGGGTGTCTGTGTTATAAGCCTGTGTTTCGCTACGCCTACTGATGGGTATGTGTTGCTCGTATCTGTCACTAATTGGCTAATGATATGTGTGGTGGCCGCATGCACAGCGTGTGATCAGCGCGAGGATTGGCTCTCCGTCCGCATGAATAGCATGTGATGACTCCCATGTCTTGACGGGAACGTCCTTGAGCATCTTCCCTATCTGTGGGTGTTTTGCACCACTGGAGTCGTTTGTCACATTTTGCGATTAGGGCTGGTTCCCATTATCTATCTGTGTCTGCCTGTGTGTTTGTGTAAAGTGTAACTATCTGTATGAGTCAGCCCGCACATGATCACATAGTTAAGCGAGCATAATAGCGTTCACAGTGCATAACCAGAGTTGGCAAATTTCAGCAAAATTTGGAGTGACACTTCAGGGGAAGGGACCTTTGGTTGCCAGATTTAGAGTAATATCTCATTCAAAATTAACATTAAGGATTTGACTGTTGTGATGTCACTGCCATGCAAACTACTCTTCCTGCCCTGCCCTCTTCCTGGCCTCCTCGTGCTCTCTGCCTCTCTGTCTTTACTCTGAATATTACGGAGGCACATTGCATTCAATCAGGCAGCTGATGAAGCAGTGAGCATGGTGTCCGCCCTGTTAGTGTGACACAAAAATATGGGCAGAGGCATAACAGACACACAACAATAACAACACTAAGAGTCCTGGCTGCTTTCAACTCAGATTTCTTAGTTACTTTCACCAAACTTTGAATAGTGTCAGCTGCAATATGGGACCGCATGGCATGAGCCTGAGACACAGCCACCACAAATACTTTCATGTACAGAATTGCAATGACGGTGACAGGACTGATAAAGGTCAAAAAGAGATCGACAAATACTACACAAAAAAGATAACTGTCTCATAAGTTAATGAGTGACTACTTGAAATGGGAGATAGAGATGATGACCAACAGGTTAAGAGCTGCAGTGAGCAGAGCGATGAAGGACAGCAGAATGTAAATCAGCATGGTCTCAAAGTGAGGATGTACTGGTGTCATGCAGGAGCTGTTGAGGAGATGTGGAAAGCAGAGGTCAATTCTCTCCAAGGACTCCATCACCAGAGAGAGGAGAACCTACTGAGCTCTGGCAGCCTTTTGATCAAAGTTTAGATATGATATAACCAAATTAGCTCTATTGCCCCTCCTCTAAGATTCTGCCTCACTTGGACTATCCTTCCACCTTTGCTCTGAATAGTATTTTCATTCATTTCATCTCTTCTAATTTAAGCTTTCATTAACAATACATTCAAACTGGACCTCAATAAAGCTTTAACATATCAAGATATTAAATGTGCCATGGGTGGACTTGAATGAAAAGCTAGAGCTATCTCAATGGTCATCCCGAAAACAGGATGCATCTGCGCTTAAGTCGGAGTGACAAATCAAATGCTCTGATTATCTATGGAAATTAGAATTAGTATTAAGATTAAGATAAATTGGCAAAAATAAAAATAAAAATGTTTCTGGTTCATCACTGGGTTAGGATGGTGGCTCACTGTTCATGTTCCCCCCAGTGTTTTTCTGGGTTTCTTCCAGGTGCTCAACTTTCCCTCACCTTCAATAACGGGTATATTATGTTAATTCTCTAGCCATAAACCAAGTAAATACAACTCTTCAGTTAGTACCCACTGCTCTTCAGGAATTAATTAAATGAAGGGAAGTAATTGCACTGTGATGTATAGAGTCTGAAGGGGGTGGCTGTAGCTCAGTGGGTAGAGCAGGTTGACTAGTAACTGAAAGGTCTCTGGTTCAAATCCCAGCTCTGGGCTGAGCTGAGCTGCATGTGTCCTTGAGCAAGATACAGAACCCAAAATTGCTCTTGAGGGCCCTGGAATGAGCTGGCGTAGGGCGTACCCTGCCTTTGCCCGGTGACAGCTGGCATTGGCTCCAGCAACAAAACCCGCGACCCCTTGAAAACGGGATGAAGCGGTTGCAGAGGATGACATGACATAGAGTCTGAATATATGTGACAATAAAGTCCTCCTCTTCCAGAATTTAAGTTAATAGATCAACAGCCAAATTGATCTCTAAAAGGTAAAATTTTAGAGCTCCCTCCTCTGTGCACAACTTTGTTGTAGTTCAAAGGTAGGATCAGTTCATTTATTGGCAATCAATGATTACTGATAGTATTTTTTAGAATTAATAACAAAAACAAATAATTAAGTCACAATCAAAAATTCGACCTTATGGGGAAAAGTCTTTTGGGCCACGGTGCATCACTTCATAATGTAACCACTACAAAAACTGGCTTCATACCCTGTCTCTCTTCCTGGAAGCTTGAGTTGGTGTAGCAAAGAGAAGTGGGTGGGATTTAACAAGAAGGGGAAAGCAAAGGGTCAGGAATAAGTCAGTAAGTCAGACAGCTTCGGTCAGAAAGCTGCCAGAGCTCAGCAGCTTCTCTCCTCCTTCTCTCTGTGGTGATGGAGCTGGAGGGAGCTGAACTCTGCTTTCCCAAACTGCCCAATACCTCCTGCAGGAGGCCAGAACCTCCTCACCTTGACACTCTGCTTATTAATATTCTATTATCCTCCATCTCTCTCCTCACTGCAGTTCTCAACCTGCTGGTCATCATCTCTATCTCCCATTTCAGGCACATAACCTTCACATGATATTAATATTAGTAATATTATAATATTGGTGATGTTGTTCATAATGATGATATTCTCTCTCTCCAGGCAGCTGCATACACCCACAAACTTCCTCCTCCTGTCTTTGGCTGTCTCAGATTTTCTTGTGGGCTCTCTGCTGATGCCGGTTGAAATACTCTTGACACAAACCTGCTGGATGCTGGGTGATCTCATGTGTGCACTGTATTTTCTGTTACCAGTCATCATAGTCGCTTCATCTGTAGGAAACATGGTTCTCATATCAGTTGACCGCTATGTTGCAATTTGTGATCCTCTGCGTTACACAGTCAAAGCCACTCAAAGACTTGCAATAATATGTATTTTATCATGTTGGACTTGTTGTGTTGTCTACAGCATTTTCCTTTTATATGATAACCTGAAGCAGCCAGGCAGGTATAATTCCTGCAATGGGGATTGCGTGGTCAACATTACAGGAGTTGTTGATCTTGTTGTCAGCTTCATTATTCCCATTACTCTCATCATAGTTCTGTATATGAGAGTATTTGTGGTGGCTGTGTCTCAGGCTCGTGCCATGCGATCCCAAATTGCAACTGTCTCACTGAAGACTGGTCAAGTCAAGAAATCTGAGATAAAAGCAGCCAGGACACTTGGTATCCTTGTGGGTGTGTTTTTGATCTGTTACTCTCCATATTACTGTGTGTCTCTTGTAGGCCATGATATCTTGGTTGGTTCTAAAACCGAGGTCTTCATAATGTTTCTGGTTTATATTAACTCCTGTCTAAACCCTGTAATCTATGCCCTTCTCTACCCTTGGTTTAAAAAAACTATCAGGCTCATTGTTACATTTCAGATCCTACGGTCTGACTCCCATATGGCCAACATTCTGTGAATAGACACTGTGGGATAAGTGACAGTGCAGTTGTTGTTATGTTAAAAATTTATCTCTGTTCATACACATATCAAGGTCCATTTATTTATCATTTCACAACACCAGCATTGTTAAACAAAACTTAGCTTGAGTCAATTTATTGCTACATCACAGAAACAAGAAAAACTATATGAATCTATATCACGCAAAACAATTAATGATCCGAACGATGAGTACATGATGACGTCTATGATGTAAGACGGGTTTTTCATCACAGATTTGTAGACTTTTTCTCTTTTCCTGAACATAAGAAAACATACTACCTTTCAAAAATCATATTATCTTTAAAGATGAATTTTACTTTCTGATGTGATTGAACAACACTTCAATAAAATAAATCTTCAGACGATTCCTCTCTACTTCATTTCGCACATCATGATCTTGTCAAAAATGGATGATTTTCTCATACTTTCTGGCCAGCCAAAACATATGTCAGGATATTTTTTTGATGCAAGATAATAAATCACAACATAGAAATCATTGTACATGAATTATAATACACATGTGACTTTATATGAATTAATTTTTAAAAAGTCGTCTCATAAAAAGCCCAAGAGTCTGCCCTCCTGGTGTGATGGGATACATCAGTATTGAATGCAGCATTCTTCCTGGTGTGGTTTGCAGCCTGGACTACAAACACTTTACACAAAAAAGCCCACATTCACCATTTCTTTACTGTCTCAATTAAAATATGTTGATTAACATGCCTATATGCTTTCATCCACAATAATGAGATTGTAAAACATTTCAAATGTTACTTCAAACAACAATTAATTTGATAGCAGAGTGTCCATAATGCCTCAATGACTGCATTTTCACAGAAACCCATGGTAATGAGAGGAGCCAGGTTTTGGTAAAAAAAAAAACAAAGCAGAAATACATACATTTCAATTTTATTTGAGCAAAATAAAAAAATAAAATGTCCCAAAATTGCTCATTTGATATAATTTCAGAGGGCAATTTCCCCTCAACAAATGGAAATTTGGCTGTGCTAAGAAGATTCAGTCAGCCGTTACAAGAAATTAGTGAAAAAATAAAATGACACGTCTGTAATTGCTCAAAACAACACTCCTAACATTAATATTTCAACGTGGACTTTGTGGCACTACCACCATCTACCTCTCGCTAACCCCCCTGCTCTATAGCTCTACACAGTCAGTCATTGCACACACTTTATAGAAGACCAGCAACAGTGGGAAACTCAAGATATTTTAGGATAAAGGGAAAAAATGTTTTAAAAAGATACAAGCTGTATGTGGGGTGTGCAGAACATTGTGATATGCTCATAGTATGGAATGGCATCCAAGAGGGCATGCTGTGTGTTTTTGTCTACTGGAAGGATGTTCTCAAGGGCCTCGAGGGCACTGTGACAGCGTTTCTCCTCTGTAAGTCCACGAGTAGCCGTTTTTAGACAGGGCAGCAAGCCGCCAATTTGCCCGTCCTTTTGGCAGCTCGGTCCGTGGTTTTAGACAGAGAGCGGCAAATCAGGGGACTGTTTTGGTCTGCTGATTTGCTGTCTCGGAGGGTACACTTATTTCCGCCTCGCCTGCAATCTAAATCTGAGGTGTCAATGTGCCGGCCCCTGCGTAAGATGGGCTGAGGTGTCCATGACCTGCACTGTTGTGTGACCCACAGCCGGGTAATTTTAAAACCAAGAAACAGCTGATCACAGCAGTCAGACCATCACTTCATCCACAGACATTAAGATGAGCAACTGGACAGCAGCTGAGATCCAGGAGATGGTAGTGTTTCCTCGGTTTGTGTAGCTGTTTGGTTGTATCCAATTATTGTTGCAGCGGCAAGATAGGAACGGTCGCTACTTTCAAATTAAAAGCCCCCAGCTAAGAACTCAGTTCTAAACTCCAGTGGGGTGCAATGTAAAGCTCTTATTTTGAAGACGAATTCATTGACACTGTTCACAGCCCAACTTCGAGCTTCACGTCACATCACATGTTTACGCCTACCTCAGAGGTGGCTTTTGAAAAAGGAGGAATATTCCACCTCCATTTTAGAAAGACAGGCCAGCACATTGCCGCCCTTACCTTGGAGCAAATGTGCCTCCTTTTCTATCTAGAAAGGGCTAGTGAGTGGGAATGTCCAGGAGACTGGCGAGTGAGCCAGTGGAGCCAAGAAAACATAATGCTGCTGAAACAAACAAAGGTGACAGGTGTTGCAGCAAAGGAACTGTGAAACGCTGCAGCACAGGGGATGTGAAAAGGGGAACACAAAAACAGAAGATTGTTGCAGCTCAGGACCAGCAGTAGATGGCCCGGCACTGGCACTTAAGATTTGTAAAGCTCACAAACTGATCACGAGGATAGTGAAAGGGGAATGTAATGCTGCTATTTCTCAAGGACACTTTAAATGCATAAGTGCTATGATTAGGGTGCTGAAGATATGAACATACAAGTTATGCTATGCGGGGTCGAGGTGAAGTCTGTAAAAATGAGTCTGAAGTCTTTCATGGAAGATGGAGAGAGATTCTGCTGTTGTATCTTTGGTCTAGATTTCGTTCCACCACTGAGGTGGCAAAACAGAGAAGAGTCGCAACTTCGTTGAGCGGACTTTGGCTGCTCTCAGCCATAGGGGTACCAGCCAGCGAGCTGATGTAGTAAAATGAAGCACTCTTGTTTGAACTTGTGGTCTGACCAGTGTTTGGAGGTACCATCATCTTGACTCATATGAGGGCCCCAACAGGAAGCCAGTGGAGGTCACGGAGGAAGGGGGTCACCTGGGAGAATGTGGGTAGATTGTACATGCATACACACAACATGCAGAAAGATGGAAAGTCATATACAAACACATACACACAGCTCCATTTTGAACATACAAACACACTATTACAAATGGATGTGTACAAAACTACTTAAACAGCCAGAGCTCTCACAGGGCTCAGGGGAACCTCTGCTCCCCTCTGCCAGCCATCTGTAAGCAATCTAAGCTCTTTACCCATCTTCTTTTCTTCAAGGACTCTCGGTGCTGTCCATCCCTCATGCAGCACCCTAATTACATTTACATTTTAGGGCATTTATCAGACTTTTTTTTTTTTCAAAAGTGACTTAATGTACTTCATATATACATTCATATACTGATGGTGGTGGCTGCTATGCAATGTGCTGACCAGCACATCAGGAGCAGTCTGGGGTTCAATAACTTACCCAAGTACACTCCAGATTGATATGTCAACATACTGTCATCCTGACTTGTGCAATAGAAGTAATGATATTTAAAATATTGATATTAAAAAAAAAGAAAAAAAAAAAAAAACAGATTTCCCTGCCAGTTTTGCTACTTCATGGCCTTGCACATTTGTCTCTGCAGCAGTGATGGGAACGGCAGTTCTTTTTACTGTACTGAACCTCTAGAATCACCTACTGAGGGATGGTGCGTTCAGGAACTATAGTACACAATCATTTGCGGGACATGCAGCGCTGCTCTGAGTGGTATACATGCACTAAAATTATTACACGGTGAAAGTGTCCTCTGTGCACAGTAAATTCACTTAACATGATGCTATGTGGATGTTAGCAACACAGCGCTAATGTTACTGAACATGAATCATCTCCTCTGCCCTGGCTGAGTGAGAGACACAGCGCCACTTTCAGCACAGTACATGAACGAGAATCACATCCTCAGCGTCAGTTCTCTGCCTGCAGTAGGTTTTGCGAATCATGAACGAATCACAGGGGTAACATGATTCACCTCCTGGCGTCCCTCGTTCGCGAACGACCTGCTGAGGACATGAATCACATTCGCGCTGTCACTGAATCAGCGTGAACGTGAATCACATTCACAAACGTAAGTGACAGCAGCTGCTGAGAATCACGTTCGCGAACGTGAATGACTTTTACTGTGCAGTAAAATCACTTAAGATGATGCTACACGGATGTTAGCAACACAGGGCTAATTTTAGCAGTACGGTTACTGAATGTGAATCATCTCCTCCGCCCTGGGTGAGTGACACAGCGCTATTTTCAGCACAGTACGTGAACAAGAATCACGTCTTCAGCATCAGTTCCTTGTGTGCAGTAGGTTTGCGAATCATGAATGAATCACAGCGCAAATGAGAATCACATCCTCACAGTTCTCTGTTTGAGTCGTGACAGTTCCACTCCCGGCCGGCATGCTCGCGGCTGAGCTCAACTGAACTGAGAAAGGAGCGAATCAGTCCATGAAGTGATCCCGTTCACTTTGTTCGCTGAAAAGATTTGTTCGTTCAAACGACACGTTCACGACCGACACAACACTACTCCGCAGCGGGCACCACTTGTAATTATCAGAAGAAGAAGAAGAGGGTGGAACTAGACCTGAGAGGCTGAGCTAAACCAGGTCATGCTCTACCCATTTGGCTCTGCAGCAGCCACCACTTGTTATTTTTTGAGGCACGTGTTCTTGAAACTTGATATACAAGTGTTAAATTTAGTATCTCAGTCTGTTACTGAAAACTAAAACACTTTTAAAAATTGTCGATTCTATGAGGGCAGAGTCCATACAAAATTGTGATGACAGGTTCTGTCAAATTATTTTCATAAGTAGTTTGTTGTAGTAAGCGTATTTATTTTCACCCCCTTGACGTGAAGACCATAACTGTACATATAAGGCAGGAGCGAAAGGCCGTATAGGGAAAAGATTTAAGGACACTAATAGGAAACAAAAAGAGTAAAGAGATATGACCCCTTTTCTCCTGAACTGCAGGGTTAACTGAGCCTCCACATTTGATGCAGTGACTGCAGTTGGAGTTCGATGCATCTTCTCCAACACAAACAGTTGTATTCTGATTTCTCATAGCACTGAGATTTCTTGGTTAAAAATGGCTAATCAGCTATATGTCAGGTCCTGCATCCACTCAGTGGCTAATGACATGTTTGGTCAAAGTATATCAAAGGTAGAACACACCTTGAAAATGTCACAAAAGATTCACTTCCTATTGCTATGAAGTGGTGCATTGACTTCAGCTCCTCAGGCATGTAGATATCGTAGGGCTGGGAGTCTTATCAAGAACATCACATTAGGGGAAGATTGGACCAAGTACACCCAAGTTACAGCAATTATATACACATTTCTTGACAAATACTATTACAACGGCAACATTGTCCAATGAAAACTCACAGTTCTGGCCAACCAGCTAGGGGGAGAATAGTATTGTCTCATTTCCTGTGACAGGTAGCTGGGACTTGTCAGGCCTGGGCAGGAAAGAGGACTCAGATGCAGAATTAGGGCAATTCAAGCAGGCTTTTATTGTGAAATTCACACTTGAGCTCTTAAACAAGGTGACAAAGAAATGGCTATGAAACCACAAAATCTAATCTCAAAAGAAGACAAAACAGAACCAAACAAGGAAGCAAACAACCTCAAAGTAAAATCAAAAAATGAACACAAAATCACTCCCCAGGGAGGTAAAGAAAAAGAGGATAACTGAACTACACTGGCACACTTGCTTTCTGTTAAAAAACTTAACAGAAAGCAAAGCAAAAGGCTACAAACTTAACTGCTCTATCGGCTGATCATAAAAATTATCAAACAAAAAGAGGCACTCCAACGGAGGCAAACAAACGACTATGAAAATTATCTATGCTCAATCAGAAAAATTTAACCAACTAATTTAAGAGGAATTAAGTAGAAAATACAAATGTGGAATCTTGGCTTGGTAAGGCTGTGAACAAGGCTGGGGTGAACAAAAAATACAAAACACACTGGCACAAGACAAACGAAGGCGCAGGCTATTTAACACATGAGGAAGAGGGGAACAGGTGGAAATCATCAGTAATCAGGTATGACTCAGACTGGGGACACAAAAGGAAGGGCAAGTGACCTGAAATGAGAGGGGACTTTCAAAATAAAACAGGAAGTTCACAAGACAAAAGGCCCAGACAAGACAAAACCTCAACGCTGTGTGACAGGACGATAACTTAATATTGTGTAAGTGTTTTCACTTTGTCACTTTTATCAAACCGTAGAGGCACAACAGCTCCCTTTTTGTGGGAATAAATAATAATCCTATGCCTGCATGAATCCATCTAGGTATGATACACATGTGTACTAAATTTCATATATCTAGGTGAAAATGATTGTGGCAGCTGCACTTTAGGGGCCGCTAGCAAGGCATGCTGCTCTCACAATTTTTAGTTCATTAGCATGTGTTAGAACCAACCATGCAGTCTGAGGAATTAATCTAACAAAGCTTACTCTCACTATTCCTAAATATTTCATTTTCAGTAACTTGAAGTGAGGCCGGATTATAAGGTCCTTTAGACTCGTCATTGTTCAAAACCATTTCCCAAAACGCTGGTTAGGATGAATTCTGGTCATCCTCTAATATTCTCTTTTGCTCTGTATATCACATCACAAGTCTTTCTAATAGTGTTTGATGAAGTTAGTTAATACAGCTCCCGTAATATTGCAATACATCTCTGCTTTTTATTGATACAGTACAGATTACAGCATCAAAACTAAGGTAAATAAGACATGCAGCATTGCTTTGTGTTTTCAAGGGAAAAATCTCACTAACTTTACCCTTATATTAACTGTGTGAGAGGTGTTTATACTTTTCATCAACTAGAAATTAATTCAGTCACCATGGGTTACAAAAATCACAACAAGACTCTATAGAGATTGTGGTACTGTAAATATATGCTGTCACTTTACAGGTTATGACATCAGCTTATCTGTAAATCTGTAAAGTACTAACCTGGTCTGACTTAGAGTTTCTCTAAATGGTTGACTAAACATTAAGATATTCAAAAACATTTTATTCCTTAAGTCACTTCTCACTGTGATTGTTTCTCTATAGTATATTGAGCATATAGGAGTCAGGCTTCAGTATTTGAAGCGTGACAATGAGTTTAACAGATTTTCTAAACCACGGATAGAAAAAGGTGTAGATCAGAGGATTTAAACAGGAGTTAAAATAGAACAGACATATCACAAAGGCAGCTGATGAGGCATTGAGCATGGTGTCCTGTCCTGTTAGTGTGACACAATAATATGGGCAGAGGCATAACAGAAACACGACAATAACGACACCAAGAGTCCCGGCTGCTTTCAACTCAGATTTCTTAGTAGTTACTTTCACCGAACATTGAATAGTGACAGCTGCAATATGAGACCGCATGGCACGAGCCTGAGACACAGCTACCACAAATACTCTAATGTACAGAGCTACAATGATGGTGACAGGACTTATGAAGGTCAAAAAGAGATCAACAAGTCCTGCAACACGATCAATTATAATCACACATTGTCCAAGACAAGAGTTATACTTGCCTGGTTCTTTCAGGTTATCTTTCATTATAAGGCTGTTATATAGAGCAGAGCAGACCCAACAAAGGCAGGTGCCGAGTGCAACTCCTCTCACAGTGATTTTAGTGGAGTAATGTAAAGGATGACAAATAGCTACATAGCGGTCAACCGATATAAACACCATGGTTCCTACTGAAGCAGAAGTTATAAAGAAGTCTAAAACATAATATAGAGTACACATGAGATCACCAAGTAGCCAGCAGCCATCTATGAGCATAATTTGAAAAAACATGAGGAGGCCCACGAAGAAATCTGAGACAGCCAGAGAGAGGAGGAGGAGGTTGGTGGGGGTGTGGAGCTGCCTGGAGAGGAAGACCAGCGACATATGTATCAATATTTAACTCATCAGTTGTTCAAATAACAGCAGGTAGACATTAGGCTGGAAGTATACAAAAAATAAAGTTTTTACTGCTATTGCTATGCTTTTCATAAATGAATGAGTGACTACTTGAAATGGGAGATAGAGATGATGACCAGCAGGTTAAGAGCTGCAGTGAGCAGAGCGATGAAGGACAGCAGAATGTAAATCAGCATGGTCTCAAAGTGAGGACGTATTGGCTTCCTGCAGGAGCTGTTGAGGAGTTGTGGAAAACAGAGGTCAGTTTCCTCCAAGGTCTCCATCACCAGTGAGAGGAGAACCTGCTGAGCTCTGACAGCTTTTGACCAAAGTTTAGGCATTTTATAACCTAACTACATTTGCCCCTCCTCCAATGTTTTGCCTTATTTGGAAACTGATGTCCCTTCACTTTTGCTTTGTTTAGAATCTTCTAGAGACCCTCTCTTCTATTATGAGCTTCTCAGTCATAACCAAGGAATAATAAAATTTAGTCTTTATATTATCAACAAACTAAATTGCGAAGTGAAGACATAGTCCTAGAACTGGAGCCTACACTGTGCGACCCACTGCTCATCAGGGATGAGTTAAACGCTGAGTGTCATTATGGTGGAGTCTGAGTGTATATTGACAACAAAGAATGTCTTCCTTTTCTGTGGGGTTACTAGATCAATGGACAAATTAAACATGGATTAAACATCAAAATTTTAAATTAGAGCTCCAGTCAAACAAAATATGTGACATTATCTGCATACCACCTTTACTGAATGCCTCTTTATATGTTACGAAACCTTTTAACGTGCCAATAATTTTCTTTGCACTAAAACAGTGTCACACAGTGTTTCTGAACTCAATATCCTGTGGAGGAGTTGCTGCAATTGTGGGCATCAGGTTGTTGGTAAAATTGACTTGAGGACACACCCTTGACTGTATTGGTGCTTACAGTTCTCTAGAGGTATCATGTCATGTCATGTCATTGTCCATAGCCGCTTATCCCTTTCCAAAGGGTTGTGGGGTGTTGCTGCTGGAGCCAATCCCACTTCATTCACTCATTGCAGATGCTAGCCCTGAGTCTGCTGCTGTGTTTTCGGTGCAGGCTCGTGAGCTACGTATGTTTCTGGCATCGTGACTCATGACCTAGTGCTACGACGAGTCGGTTGTGATTCTGGCATCAGCTCATGGGCTAATGGGCTACGAGCTTGCTATGTGTACGACTCGGCGCGATGCTATTTATCATTTTAGATTTGATTATAGGAGGACCCAAGTGATTCGAGTTAATGATACTAGAGATTACCAAGTGGAGGGCCAGTACCAAGATTAGCACAGGTGTTGCCTGCAAGAATCAACACAAACGTCTTCATCTGCTTCAGTCTGAGGATGGCAAGACCCAGTGGATTAACTTTATGTTTGATGGAAACATGACAGAATTGCCTTCATGACAACTGGGAAACTATTGAGTTGTGTGGGTGTTTCATACTCATTAACTGGACTTGATGAATAATCAAAGAGCATAGTCCAGACCTACTCAAATTGCAAAGTGTCATAAGAGAAATTTCTGTGAATTGGTGCTGTACAAATAAAGATTTATTGATTGACTGACTGGTTCATTATCAGTGAGGGGCAATAACTATACAAGCTCAAGAATACATGTGTCTTAAATGTGTTTTAATGTGAATCGTATTGCTGAGCCTGAAGGAGAATTTATGTCACTGTTGGGATGGACAATGACATCTTTCTGTTCTATTCTGATCCTTTATCAATACCGGCTACCTGGGACAGAGAGTAAAAAAGGATGAGTACAGATCACAAATAATGACAAATCAGTACACAGGGCTGACATGCAAAACCTGACTGCCTGATCAGGTTCTCTGGGAGATTGAATAAACTGCACTACCTGAGGGCCCTATGTAATGGTTAGTGTCTTTCGCAACTTATATGAGGGAAAAAAATACTGCAGTTATATCTGGAGAAGTTTCCTGTGTGTCTAACCGACTCCATATCACATTTCTGCCCACAAAATGGCATTTGTTCCTTGCAAAGAACTTTAACTAACCAAGTGTTCATCTCCTTCAACTACTGCGTTGTTGTAGTGACTGTCTCAAAAAAATTCCCCATGATGGTCAACCCTCCTGACTGAGATTTCATTGAACTTCCCCCAAGAAAACATCATCTCTCCCCGCAAGTGAGAAAGTCAGACAGGGTCCTGTTTACTGATGGAGTTTATATAATTTAGAGCAGAAAACTTTATCACTTTCCAGGATGTTTAGTGGGACCTCAATCACAACACATTATAACAGCATCCATATAATTAGAAACAGTCAGTGGGTACATAGATTAACAGGTGGACACATGGTCACACAGGGGGGAAACATTTTGCAAATCACACAAACATCATCATGATGTGTAATGTCATGCCTCTTTTGGAACCGCAGCGCCAGCTTATTGTGAGAACTACACACTGGTGTGGCTTAACACTGGAGCTGTTTGGTTCTATGTGAACAAGAAACGACAGAGAATCGGTGAACCTCCGAAGTGGGGCTAATACGGTGACTCTGTGTGAAAAGGGCTATTCTCTGGAGGGTCTAATCACAGCAGCTTTGCATGCTGCACCATCTTAATTGTATGCTTGTATAACAGAGTGGTTAGATCTAGTTGAGTGTCATAATGTTTCCAATGTTACATGGATACCTCTCTGTATACAGCACTGAAATAGTAAATGGATTTTGAACGCCCAAATATATAAATTTCAAGCCTCCTTGCACCTCATGTCAGCAAAACAAAAAAGTTTCTGCCGTCTTTTTGTGCAACTTTATGGGCGTCCAGAAAACACTGACCTGCTGAGATCTCTCTGATCATATAACGTATCTAGCAATTTGTTTTCTCCTGTAACATTTGAACTGATGTCTCTCCTCTAGTGTGCTGGGGTCTCATTTATACATTAACTACCGGTTGCTCAAAATCCAGATAACATCAAATAACATCAAGGGATTGTGGACATTGCATTGATAATAGCCTCTAATACTGTGGACATACCACTGAATAATATTTAATCAGTTTGACCAAGATATTTATCTAATTGTATAAGCCTGGATATCCCCTACCTCTGAAAAGACTCCAGTGAACTCTCTGGGTGCCGATGAGGTATTTCCCTGCTGCTCCTTCCTTCTTTGCCGCAGCTCAGAGTTCTCTTTCTCCTGTTTTTGTACGTGTTTGAACAAGTTTTTGCCTCATTAATGAACTGCCTTATACACATATCATGGATGCAGTGTTTTATTGATGTTATAAAAAAATGGAAAAGAAAATGAACAACCACAAAGCTCATGTTATATTATGCATTTTTGCTTTCTTAAAATTGATTAAACATTATACGTAAAAAATCATGCAGAATTGCTGGGTGTTGACAATGAGCTGACAAACTGCTTGCTTTGGCCTTATATTCATCCGAAAGATACTGTATAAGATGTATTAATCCTTTTCATCAGCTAGAAAGCAATTTTGTCACTTTGAGGTTCTGAACAAATTCAAACATAATTCCTATAAAACAGAAAAGTCTTTCTTTCGGTCAGTGTCTCTCTACAGTATCTCAATCTTACAGGAGCCTGGCTTCAGTATTTGAAGTGTAACAATGACTCTAACAGATTTTCTAAACCATGGATAGAAAAAGGTGTAGATCAGGGGGTTTAGACAGGAGTTAAAATAGGACAGACAAATGACAAAGTAAGCAAATGAAGCACTGAACATGGTGTCCTGGCCTGTAAGAGCAACACAATAATATGGGCATACACACATTAGAAACACAACTACAACAACACCAAGAGTCGTGGCTGCTTTCAACTCAGATTTGTTAGCGGCTACTTTCCTTGACTTCTGGAGGGTGACAGCTGCAATGTGAGACCGCATGGCACGAGCCTGAGACACAGCTACCACAAATACTCTCATATACAGAACCACAATGATGGTGACAGGACCTATAAAGGTCAAAAAGAGATCAACAAATCCTGCAACATGATCAATTATAATCACACACTCTCCAATGCAGGAGTTATACCTGCCTGGTTGTTTCAGGATACCTTTCAGCAGCAGACTATGAAAAAGAGCAGAAAACATCCAACACAGATAAACACAGACTTGAACTCTTTTTTGAGTGACATTGGTGGCAAAATGTAAAGGATGACAAATAGCTACATAGCGGTCAATAGATATGAGCACCATGGTTCCTACTGAGGCAGAGGTTATAACATATGCTAGATACTGATACAGAGTACACATGAGGTCACCAAAGAACCAGCAGCCGTCTATGAGAACAATTTGAAAAAACATGAGGAGGCCCACGAAGAAATCTGAGACAGCCAGAGAGAGGAGGAGGAGGTTGGTGGGGGTATGGAGCTGCCTGGAATGGAAGACCAGAAATATTATATAATATGTATTTATCAGTATTTAACGCATCAGTTATTCAGATAACAGCAGATTGAGCATCAGCTGAAAGTACACAAAAAATATGCTTTTTGCTATGTAACAGTTTCATAAGTTAATGAGTGTCTACTTGAAGTGGGAGACAGAGATGATGACCAGCAGGTTAAGAGCTGCAGTGAGCAGAGCGATGAAGGACAGCAGAATGTAAATCAGCATGGTCTCAAAGTGAGGACGTATTGGCTTCCTGCAGGAGCTGTTGAGGAGTTGTGGAAAGCAGAGGCCAGTTTCCTCCAAAGTCTCCATCACCAGAGAGAGGAGAACCTGCTGAGCTCTGGCAGTGTTTGACCAAAGTCTAGACATGATATAACCAAATTAGCTCTAATGCCCCTCCTCTAAGATTCTGCCTCACTTGGACTATCCTTCCACATTTGCTCTGATTAGTATCTTCATTAGCCCCTCCCCTCTAATTTAAGATTTCCTCAACCATACATTCAAACTGCAGCTCAATAAAGCTTTAACATATGAAGATATTAAATGTGCCACGGATGGACTTGTATGAAAAGCTATAGCTATCTCAGTGTTCATCATGAAAAAGAATGAATTTGCACTAAGTGGGAGTGACAAATCAAATGCTCTACTTATCTATGGAAGTTAGAATTAATATTAAGATTATGGTAAATAGGAACAAATGAAACTAAAAAGGTTTCTGGTTCATCACTGGGTTAGGATGGTGGCTCAGTGTGGAGTTCCTGTTCCCACCAGTGTTTTTCTGGGTTTCTTCCAGGTGCTTTACTTTCCCTCACCTTCAATAATAGGTATATTATGTTAATTCTCCATCCATCAACCAAGGCAATACCTCTGTACAGTGGCTACCCACTGCTATTTAGGAATAAGTTAAATGAAAGGAACGAATTTCACTGTGACATATACACATGACATGACATGACAGTGTTTCCACGGACTGCACCAATGCTTGATCCCTGCCTGTATTGTCTGCCTCCGCTGCTGGACCACCCATGTACCCATACCCATTTTCTGAGTGAAGACTATTGTTTCCTGCTCGCATTTCTGTCGAGTCGTGCATTTGAGTCCAAACCATTGTTGTCGTTTTCCCAGTCGTTATACTCCTCATCCAGTATCATGTGCTGGAGATTAATTCACAGTGTGGTTCTAAAGGATCAGATGGAATTAACTCATATTTTGAAAGAACAAGCTAACTGAATCCTAAAGCTGATTGCTTTGTTCCAGAAAAAGGGATAAGAATGGTGCTTTGAATAACCCTCAACCTGTGACACAGGCTGCCACTGTCAGGCCTAAAAAAACATTCTGCATTAAAACAAAGGGTGATCAGATCAGTGTTAAATAGCAGCCAAGCACAAACAACACAAGTGGATCATGATGATCAACAGACAGAACGTGAATCATATCTGAATGCAGTATGCAATGATAACACCCAGAAAGATATTGTGAACATCATGCAAAAACAGAATGACATCACTGCATTGTTGTTTCAACAAAATGTTGCATCTGCTCTGCCAACAAGGAAATATTATTGTGATTGACAGTGACCCTCTTCAGTTTCAGTCCTTTATTAGAGCTTATTTGAAAACTGTGTTGAACAACAGACAAATAACTTGAGTGACTGCTTGAATTTTCTGGAGCAATACACCAGGGGGCAGCCAAGAGAATTGGTGAAGAGTTGTCAGCATCTATCCCCTGTTCAAGGGTATAAAAGAGCTACATACCCTCTTGCTGGACATTTTGGCAATGAGTACAAAATTGCTTCTGCTTATATGGACATAATTCTTAACTGGCCTCTGATAAAGCCAGAAGATGTTGAAGCACTGCTATCATTTTCTCTGTTTCTTCAAGGTTGCTGCAATTTAACACAGCAAATCATCTACATGAAAGAGTTTGACTTGCCATCCAACCTCAGAAACATTGTGATGAAACTTCCCTATAAGCTGAGGGGAAAATGGAAAAATGTTACATGTGATTTGCAGGAGGAAAGGGTTACCATGGTTACTCTGGTTAAGACATTTGAACATTCTAGAACTGGTTAACATGGTTACCCTAATTATATCATTTCAACATTCTAGGACTGGTTACCATGTTTACTCTAGTTAAGACATTTAAACATTCTAAAACTGGTTACCATGGTTACTTTAGTTTAAATATTTCAACATTCTAGAACTGGTTACCACGGTTTGTCTAGTTATATCATTTCAACATTCTACAATGGTTACCATGGTTACTCTTATCAAAGCATTTCAACATTCTAGAACTCTGGTTATGATGGTTACTCTAGTTAAGACATTTCAAAATTCTAAAACTGGTTACCATGGTTACTTTAGTTGAAATATTTCAACATTCTAGAACTGGTTGCCATGGTTTCGCTGATCAAATCATTTCAAAATTCTAGAACTGGTTACCATGTTTACTCTAGTTAAGACATTTCAACATTCTAGAACAGGTTACCATGGTTACTCTGGTCAAAGCTTTCCAACATTCTAGAACTCGTTACCACGTTTACTGTAGTTATATCATTTCAACATTCTAGTACTAGTTACCACGGTTACTCTAGTTATATCATGTCAACATTCTAGAACTGGTTACCATGGTTTCTCTGATCAAAGCATTTGAACATTCTAGAACTGGTTACCATGGTGCTATAGTTATATCATTTCAAAATTCTAGGACTGGAGAGGATGGTTTCTCTGATCAAAGCATTTCAATATTCAGAACTGGTTACCATGATTACTCTAATTATGTCATTTTAACATGCTAGGACTGTTTACCATGGTCACTCGAGTTAAGACCTTTCAATATTCTAGAACTGGTTACCACGGTTTGTCTAGTTATATCATTTCAACATTATACAACGGTTACCATGGTTACTCTTATCAAAGCATTTCAACATTCTAGAACTCATTACGATGGTTACTCTAGTTAAGACATTTCAAAATTCTAAAACTGGTTACCGTGGTTACTTTAGTTGAAATATTTCAACATTCTAGAACTGTTTGCCATGGTTTCTCTGATCAAATCATTCACCATTCTAGAACTGGTTACCATGTTTACTCTAGTTAAGACATTTCAACATTCTAGAACAGGTTACCATGGTTACTCTAATTATGTCATTTTAACATACTAGGACTGTTTACCATGGTCACTCTGCTCAAAGCTTTTCAACATTCGAGAACGCGTTACCATGGTTACCCTAGTTATGAAATTTCAACATCCCAGAACTGGTTACCATGTTTACTCTAATTATATCATTTCAAAATTATAGAACTGGTTACCATGGTTACTCTAGTTGAAACATTTCAACATCCGAGAGGTGGTTACCATGGTTTCTCTGATCAAAGCATTTCAACATTCTAGAATTGGTTACCATGGTTTCTTTAAGGCATTGTACCATTCTAAGACACACAGAAGACTCACAAAATTCCAAAACGGATTACCATGGATACTCTAATTATATCATTTCAACATTGTAGAACTGGTTACCATGGTTACTCTGATCAAAACATTTCAACATTCTAGAAATGGTTACCACGGTTACTCTAGTTATATCATTTCGATATTTGAGAACTTTTTACCATGGTTACTCTAGTAGAGACATTTAAACTTCCAAGAACTGGTTACCACGGTTACTCTACTTTCATAATTTCAACATTCTAGAACTGGTTACCATGGTTTCTCAAATTAAGACATTTCAACATTTTAGGATGGGTTACCATGGATACTCTGATCAAAGCATTCCAGCATTCTAGAACTGGTTACCATGGTTTCCCTAGTTAAGACAGGCCAACTTTCTGGAACTGGTGACCATGGTTTGTCTGATCAAAGCATATCAACACTCTAGAAATGATTACGATGGTTACTCTAATTATATCATTTCAACATTCTAGAACTGGTTGCCATGGTTACTCTAGTTCTATCCTGTCATCATTTTAGAAATGGTTACCATGGTTACTCTAATTATATAATTTAGACATTTTAGAACTGGTTACCATGGTTACTCTAGTTAAGACATTTCAACATTCCATAACCGGTTACCATGATTACTCTAAGACATTTCAACATTCTAGAAGTTTTTACCATGGTTATTCTATTTGAAATGTTACAACATTCTAGAACTGGTTACCATGGTTACTCTGATCAAAGCATTTACACATTCTAGAACTGGTTACCATGGTTTCTCTGATCAAAGCATTTCAACATTCTATAACTGGTTACCATGGTTTCTCTGATCAAAACATTTTAACATTCTAGAACTGGTTACCTTGGCTAATCTAGTTAAGCGATTTCAACTTTCCAGAACTGGTGATCACGGTTAATCTAGATATATCATTTCAACATAGTAGAACTGTTTACCATGGTTTCTCTGATTAAAGCATTTCAACATTCTAGAAGTGGTTACCATAGATACTCTAGTTAAGACATTTCATCATTAAAGAATTGCCTACCACGATTGATTAATTATATCAATTGACATTCCAGAACTGTTTTCCATGGTTGCTCCAGTTGAAATATTTCAACATTCTAGAACTGGTTACCATGGTTACTCTGATTAAAGCATTTCAACATTCTAGAACTGGTTATCATGGTTACTTTAGTTAAGACATTTCAACATTCTAGAACTGGTTACCATGCTTACTCTAATCATATCATTTCAAAATTCTAGAACTGGTTGGCACGGTTACTCTATTTAACACATTTCAACATTCCAGAACTCTTTACCATGGCTATTCTGATCAAAGCATTTCAACATTCTAGGAATGGTTACCATGGTTACTCTAGTTATATCATTTCAGCATTCTAGATCTCGTTTCCACGGTTACTCTAGTTACATGATTTCAACATTCCAGAACTGGTTACCATGGCTATTCTGATCAAAGCATTTCAACATTCTAGGAATGGTTACCACGGTTACTCTAGTTATATCATTTCAGCATTCTAGATCTCGTTACCACGGTTACTCTAGTTACATGATTTCAACATTCCAGAACTGGTTACCATGGTTACTTTAGTTAAGACCTTTCAACATTATAGAACTGGTTACCATGGCTTCTCTGATTGAAGAATTTCAACATTCCAGGAATGGTTACCACGGTTACTCTATTTATATCATTTCAACATTCTAGAAGTGGTTACCATGGTTACTCTTGTTATATCATTTCAAGATTCTAGAACTGGTCAGCACGGTTACTGTAGTTGAGACCTTTCAACATTCTAGAAATGGTTACCACGGTTACTCTAGTTATATCATTTGAACATTTTAGAACTGGCTACCATGGTTACTCTGGTTGACATTTCAAAATTCTAGAACTGGTTACCATGGTTACTCTAATTATATCATTTCAAGATTCCAGAACTGGTTACCACGATTACTCTATACCATTTTGACATTCTAGAACTGGTTACCACGTTTACTTTTTTTTATATCATTTTAACATTCTAGAACTGGTTACCATGGTTTCTCTGATCAAAGCATTTCAACATTCTGGAAATGGTTACCACGGTTACTCTTGTTATATCATTTTAAGATTCTAGAACTGGCTACCACGGTTATTGTAGTTCAGACCTTTCAACATTCTAGAACTGGTTATCATGGCTTCTCTGATTAAAGCATTTCAACATTCTAGAAATGGTTACCACGGTTACTCTAGTTACATGATTTCAACATTCTAAAACTGGTTACATGAGTTACTGTAGTTAAGACCATTCAACATTTTAGAACTGGTTACCATGGCTTCTCTGATTGAAGAATTTCTACGTCTAATTGGCTACTAAAGTTGAAATATTTCAACATTCTAGAACTGGTTACCATGGTTATTCGTATCACAACATTTCAACTTTGTAGAACTGGTTACCATGGTTACTCTAATTACATCATTTCAACATTCTAGAACTGGTTACCATGGTTACTGTATTTGAAATTTTTCATCATTCTAGAACTGGTTACCATGGTTGCTCTGATCAAAGCATTTCAACATTCTAGAAATCATTACCATGGTTACTCTAGTTATATCATTTCAACGTTCTACTAATGATTACCATGGTTTCTCTAATCAAATCATTTGAACATTCTACAAGTGGTTAACACGATGTCTCTAATTGTATCATTTCAAAATTCCACAGGAATAGTTACCATGATTACTTTAGTGAAGGCATTTCAACATTCTAGAACTGGTTATCTTGGTTTCCCTGATCAAAGCATTTCAATATTCCAGAACTGGTTACAATGCTTACTCTAGTTAAGACATTTGAGCATCATAGAACTGGTTACCATGGTTACTGTAGTTAAGACATTTCAACATTCCAGAACTGGTTACCATGGTTACTGTGATTGTATCATTTCAAAATTGCAGAACTGGTTACAATGCTTACTCTAGTTAAGACATGTCAACATTCTTGATTTGGTTACCATGGTTACTCTAGTTATATCATTTCAATACTTTAGAACTAGGTTAAATGTTTGCTGAAGTTGAAATATTTCAACATGGTATAACTGGTTACCATTGTCACTCCAGTTAAAACATTTCAACATTCTAGTACTAGTTACCATGTTTGCTCTAGTTGAAAGGTTTCAACATTATAGAACTGGTTACCATGGTTTCTCTGATCTAAGTATTTCAACATTCTCGAGCAGGTTACCACGGTTACTCTAGTTCAGACATTTCAAAATTCTAGAGCTGGTTACCACGGTTACTCTAGTTTAGACATTTCAAAATTCCAGAACTGCTTATCATGGTTACTCTAATTATATCATTTCAACAGACTAGAACTGGTTACCATGGTTACTCTGTTTGAAATATTTAAGCATTCTAGAACTGATTATCATGGTTACTCTGATCAAAGAATTTCAACATGCTAGACCTGGTTACCACGGTTATCTATCTGTTACCATGGTTACGCTGGTTAAGACATTTTAGCATTCTCGAAGTGGTTACCATGGTTACTCTAATCAAAGTATTTCAGCATTCTTAAACTGGTAACCATGGTTATCTGTGTGTTCACTTTGTTTCTCTAGTAGAACTGGTTAACACGGTTACTCTAACTATATCATTTCAAAATTCTAGAACTGGTTACAATGGTTATTCTGATCAAAGCATTTCAACATTCTAGAACTGGTTACCATGGTTACTCTGATCAAAGCATTTCAACATTCTAGAACTGGTTACCACGGTTACTCTAGTAATATCATTCCAACATTTGAGAACTGGTTACCATTGTTACTCTAGTTATATCATTTCAACATTCTAGAACTGGTTACCATGGTTACTCCAGTTAAAACATTTCAACATTCTAGAACTGGTTACAGTGGTTACTCTAGTTATATCATCTCAACATTTTAGAGCTAGTTACCATGTTTACTCCAGTTGAAACATGTTAACTTTATAGAACTGGTTACCATGGTTACCGACATGTTTCCATGGATATATAGGTTTTTCCATCATTACTCTTTATCATTTCAACATTCTAGAACTAATTACCCTGTTTACTTTAATGAAAACATTTCAACTTTCTAGAGCTAGTTATCATGGTTACTGACATGTTTCTCATCATTACTGTAGTTATATCATTTCAACATTCTCGAACTGGTTACAGTGCATAGTCTAGTTATATCATTTCAACATTCTAGAACTAGTTTTCGTGTTACTCTAGTTAAAACATTTCAAAATTCTAAAACTAGTTACTATGGTTACCAACCTGTTTCCACGGATATCTATGTTTTTCCATGGTTACTCTCCTTATATCATTTCAGCGTTCTATAACTAGTTCCCAAGGTTCATCTAGTTAAAACATTTTGACACTCTAGAGCTCTTCACTATTGTTAATCTAGCTTGCATATTTCAATATTTCAGAACTGGTTACCATGTTCACTTTATTTGAAAATGTAAACCTTCTATAACTGGTTAACGTGGTTAGCGATATGTTTCCATGGATATCTGTGTTTCCATGTGTGGCATGAGCATGTGTGAGTGTCAGCGTCCGTATGTGTAATGTGCGTTGTGAACAACACCACCTGGGATTTTGACCCAGGAAATAGCCATTCAAGGCCAACACAGGTTTGTTGAATCACAAGAGGCCCAGAGAACGTGGTTTTAAAGAAATATTCTTTTCATTAACAATTGGCTCAAAATTACTTTAAAATAAATGAGGGTTGGCTGACCAAGGGGGGGGGGGGGATATAGCCAGATGGAGCCACCACACTATGAAAAGAAACAAAACGAACCCAACTAGGGCTGGGGATTACCACAGCAGCAGGGAACTCAAAAAGTCAACCAACCGAAAACTGTGTCAAACACCACCACTATCAGGGGAGGGCTGCCACTCGCTTTGGCCTCAGCACCTGTTGTAAAACAAGAGACAAACACAAAGTTAACACAAGGCACACTGTGGGGACATCTGGGGCCATGTACAGTTCAATGAAGAAAGAAAGAAAACCAAATACACAATCAATTAGTAGCAAAGAAACCTGAAAGAAAACATCAGAACAAGAACAGAAATAATTTATAACAAAAAAAATAACAACTTCAATCTAAAACCGAGGAGTTGAAGAAAAGGAAAGTAAAAACAATCACCATATGAACCAACATAGTCTAGAAATCAAATATTAAAGCACTGAAAAAAAAAATGTCTTAACCCCAAATCGACTTATTACAATATACACAATAACCCAAACTATTAGCAAACAAGTACTAAACTAAATGCGACCAGAATTATAATACAACAATCTCTAATATTTAAATTTGGAAAGGAAAATAATTATTTAAATCAAAAGAAAAGACAGGTGAGTGAAACTTGGCTTGACTCAGACTGGATCTCGCGGTGTGGGCACCGATAATGGTGTGATGCCTTCACACTGAACCTGCAGCTGTGGCCACACGCAGTGACCCGACAGTATTTTGACAACAATGTCAGATAGAACCTTATTACTGTAGGGTAGTGTTACATCATTTCACCATTTAGAACTGGTTACCATGGTTACTCTAGTTAAAACATGTCAACATTCTACAACTGGTTACAATCGTTCAACTTTCTATTACTATAACCATGGTTCATCTAGTTAAAACATTTTGACACTCTAGAGCTGATCACCATTGTTAATCTAGCTATCACATTTCAACATTTTAGAACTGGTGACCATGGTTACCGACTTGTTTCCATGGACATCCATGCGTTCCCATGTTACTCTAGTTGTATCCTTTCAACATTCTAGAACTGGTTACCATGGTTACTCTAGTTAAAACATTCTAGAACTGGTTGCCATGTTCAACAACATGTTTCCAGGGATATCTATGTCTCTAGTCATAACATTTAAACCTTCTAGAACAGCAGCAGGACAGCAGCAACCTAGTCGTGGTGGCCGATGACCGGAACACACCAGGATGCCAACTATATTAGTGCAGAACTAAGAGAGTGGGAGCCGCTGATTACAGTGGCCTTGCTGCATAGCAAAAGAGAAAGTGTCACAACTAGCACAATAGATGGAAAACTGCAGCAGCAGACAAATATGAGCAGCATACCACTGAGCCACTACTGCACCCAACACGTGCCCTCTGAACCGCTCGCTCCTTCTGGCACACCGTCGCTCCCAGCCATCAACGGAACAGGAGGATGAAGCCCCAGAGCCAAATAACAATAGCGCAACGGCACCTGGTTTTAATCACCCGCAGCGCTGCCCAACAATTAACCTGCACCAGCTGGCACCAAGCCATGCAGTGACCGGGGGGGATGACCTACCCGGCCACACATTGTTACTCTAGTCTAGTTATATAATTTTGACATTCTAGTACTGGTTACCATGTTTACTCTAGTTGAAACATTTCAACTTTCTCAAACTGGTTACCATGGTTACCTACATGCTTCCATGGATATCTATGTTTTTCCATTGTTACTGCAGTTATATAATTTCAACATTCTAGAACTGGTTACCAGGGTTATTCTAGTTAAGGGAAAAATCTCACTATCTGTAACTTTATCCCTATATTAACTGAACAGGTACTGTGTGAGAGGTGTTTATACACCGCCTGGCCAAAAAAAAAAAAAAAGTCACCACCTGGCTTTGACTAACCAAATAGGCAAGAGCCTCAATGGTTTGGGACTGAACAGGTGTGTAACCTTAAGAAAACCACTAATCAGTGAGGCTAATCAGAAAAAAAAGGCTTCAATTTGCCAGGGAGCATAAAGATTGGACTCTGGAGCAATGGAAGAAGGTCACATGGTCTGATGAGTCCAGGTTTACCCTGTTCCAGAGTGATGCTGCATCGGGGTAAGAAGAGAAGCAGGTGAAGTGATGCACCCATCATGCCCAGTGTCTACTGTACAAGCCTGTGGGGGCAGTGCTATGATCTGGGGTGGCTGCAGTTGGTCAGGTCTAGCTTCAGAAACATTATGTGCCCAAAGAATGAAGTCAGCTGACTACCTGAATATACTGAATGACCATGTTCTTCCACCAACGGATTTTTTCTTCCCTGATGGCACAGGCATATTCCAAGATAACAATGCCAAGATTCATCGGGCTCAATTTGTTAAAGAGTGGTTCAGGGAGCATGAGACATCATTTTCAGACATGGATTGAGCACCACAGATACCCCTTTGAGAATCTTTGGGATGTGCTGGAGAAGGCTTTGCGCAGTGGTCCGACTCTCCCATCATCATTGCAAGATCTTGGCGAAAAGTGAATGCAACGCTGGACAGAAATAAACATTGCAGAAGCTTATCAACACAATGCCACAGTGAATGTGTGCTGTAATCAAAGGCAGTCCTACTAAATATTAGAGTGTGTGACCTTTTTTTTTTTTTTTTTTTTTGGTGACAACTTTTTTTTGGCCAGGCAGTGTACTTTTCATCAACTAGAAATTAATTCAGTCCTCATGGGTTGCAAAAATCACAACAAGACTCTACAGAGATTGTGGTATCGTAAACATATGCTGTCACCTTACAGGTTAAGACATTAACTTACTTGTAAATCTGTGAAGTACTAACCTGGTCTGACTTTGAGGTTCTCTAAATGGTTGACTCAACATTAAAATAATCAAAAACATTTCATTCTTTCAGTCACTTCTCAGTGTCTCTCTACAGTATATTAACCTTATAGGAGTCAGGCTTCAGTATTTGAAGCCTGATAATGAGTCTAACAGATTTTCTAAACCATGGATAGAAAAACGTGTAGATCAGAGGATTTAAACAGGAGTTAAAATAGAAAAGACATATCACAAAGGCAGCTGATGAGGCACTGATCATGATCTCCTATCCTGTTACTGTGACACAAAAATATGGGCAGAGGCACAACAGAAACACAACAATGGCCGTTTTTCCCAGATTCGTTAAGAAGCTCTTAAGTGCTAAGATCTTCTTAGGAGCGCTCTCAAGAATGCTGTGAAAGAAGGATGTGTTTCCCAGAGTCACTCTTAGCTTAAGAAGTTCTTTCATTAAGAAGGAAATGTAAGATTGACCTGACCCACTCTTAACAGCCTTCTTAGTGACCAAATGCTCAGTGATCAAGCCGCATCAGGGAAATGTATATCCTCCACTTTTCAAAATAATAAAACAATGAACAATGTTGAAATGTGCTCATAGCTGTGGACCACTGGCGCAAGAAACATAGGCTAATAGTAGAGAAGAAAAAAAAACGTTTTATAGAATATCACATTTAAGTTTTCCACACTCATCTACATATATGAGTTTATAGTACTACACATAAAAAAAACATGAACAACCCTGTGGCATTTCACAGGTATCAAGGTAACAAATGTAACTGAAATCAGCTGAACCTCATCCAGAGATGCTCCACCTGCTACTCTATATAAAGGCGTTGCCAAAGTCCATGTCTGTGAGAAACCATGGCTGCAATACAGCACATTCTCGCTGCATACTCTCCCCACTGGACGTGCTGTCAGACCGGGCTGTCTAGGCAAAGTACCGGCTGCCCCGTGTGGAGATACAACGGCTGATCACTCTGGTGTCTCCACACATCCAGAGAGCAACCCACTGCAATTTTGCTCACAACCCAGAGGTGCAGCTCCTGGCTGTGCTGCATTTTTACGCAATGGGGAGCTTCCTGGAGGTGGTGGGGGATGGCACCGGCCTCAGCAAGGCATCAGTGTCATGGAGTGTGGCAGCTGTGACACTGATTCTCCTGCGCGATGCCCAGACCCACATAAAGATGCCCACCACACAGGACAAGGTCCACCAGGTCCACCAAGGGTTCCACGCAGTGGCTGGGATCCCCCAGGTGATCTGTGTGGTGGATGGCACCCTCATTCCTATCCACAATCCCTCCCTGGTGGATCCCTGCTGGATCGGTAGAAAGCACTATGCGGCCATCAACACCCAGGTGGTGGTGGACCAAAATGGGTCTCGCTGCAGGTGCAGGTTGTTATTGTGGGCCACCCTGTTAAGCCTCCCCACATGCGGACACCGGGCTCTGCTGGTTGGCGCGTGGGGACAGGGCACGGTTGTGGAGGGTCATCCTCTCCTGGGGGCGTGCATGTCCCTGCTCCGTTCCCGGATGGCTCCTCTTCGTCTTCACTTTCTGAGAGCCCCTTGTCCCCCTGAACATCAATGCCCCCACTAATGCCCTCATAGGCCGTCTTCCCGATGATGGAGTGAGGGTCGTCCCACCTGGTGCTCCACCACCTGTGCCCATGGATTCTCTCCTCACCTTTGCACCCTTTCAGCACCACCGCGGTGGACAGCTCCCACTAAGAGCTTCTTAAGAAGCTTCTATGGCTTGATCTTAAGGTTCTCCTAAGAAGGCAGTTAAGAACGCGTCTGGGAAACACCCATAGCGTTGCGCTCCTTCTTAGCCAAACCCTTCTTAAGAACCTTTTTAAGTCCTTAAGAACACGTGTCCTGGGTCTTCCTCGGGGTCTGCTCCCAGTGGGGCATGCCAGGAACATCTCCCGAGGAAGGCGTCCAGGGGGCATCCGATATAGATGCCCGAGCCACCTCTGCTGACTACTCTTGATGTGGAGGAGCAGCAGCTCTACTCCAAGCTCCTCCCAGGTGACAGAGCTCCTCACCCTATCTCTGATGGAGCACCCCGCCACTCTGTGGAGGAAACTCATTTTGGCCTCTTGTATCCATGATCTTATTCTTTCGATCATGACCCAAAGTTCATGACCATAGGTGAAGGTAGGAATGTCGACTGACCGGTAAATTGAGAGCTTCACCTTTTGGCTCAGCTCTCATTCACCACGACAGACCGATACAATGACAACATTACTACGGCTGCTGCACTGTTCCGCCTGTCAATCTCATGCTCCATCCTTCCCGCACTCGTGAACAAGACCCCAAGATACTTGAACTCCTTCACTTGAGGCAAGAACTCTCCCCCACCTGGGAGGGAGCAAGTCACCTTTTTCCGGTCGACAACCATGGCCTCAGACTTGGAGGTGCTGATTCTCATCCCAGCTGCTTCACTCTAGGCTGCAAACCACCCTAGAACATGCTGGAGGTCCTGGCTCCAGGGAGCCAACAAGACAACATAGTCCGCAAAAATCAGAGATGAAATCCAGTGGCTCCCGGACCAGACCCCCTCCAGCCCCTCACTGCGCCTCGTACAGGGACTGTACAGCCCTTAGTACAGGGCCTCTGACCTCGTAGTCCCGAAGCACCTCCCACAGAATGCCACGAGGGACATGGTTGAAAGCCTTCTCCAAGTCCACAAAACACATGTGGACTGGTTGGGCAAACTCCCATGAACCCTTGAGCACTCTGCGGAGGGTATAGAGCTGGTCCAGTGTTCCACGGCCAGGACAAAAATCGTTTTGTTCCTCCTGAATCTGAGGTTCAACTATCGGCCAAAGTCCCCTCTCCAGTGCCCTGGAATAAACTTTCTCTGGGGAGGAGTGTGATCCCCCGATACTTGGAACACATCCTCCGGTCCCCCTTTTTGAAAAGAGGGACCAACACCCTGGTCTGCCAGTCCAGAGGCACAGTCCCCGAGTGCCACGAGATGCTGCAGAGACATGTCAACCAAGACAGCCACACAACATCCAGAGACCTGAAGTACTCAGGGTGGATCTCATCCACCCCCGGTGCTTTGCCACTGAGACGCTTCCGAACTACCTGTGTGACTTCGGCTTTGGTCATGAATGAATCATCCTCTGAGTCCCCAGCCTCTGCTTCCACTATGGAAGGCGTGTCAGTGGGATTGAGGAGATCCTCTAAGTATTCCTTCCACCGTGCAACAATATCCCAGTTGAGGTCAAGAGCTCCCCACCTCCACTGTAAACAGTGTTGGTGGAGGGCTATTTCCCCTTCCTGAGGCACCGGATGATTTGCCAGAATTTCCTCGAGGCCAACTAGTAGTCCTCCTTCATGGCCTCCCCGAGCTTTGCCTAGACCTGAGCCTTTGCTTCCACGACTGCCCATGCTGCTGCACGCTTGGCCTGCTGGTACCCGTCAGCTGCCTCAGGAGTCCCCCGAGCCAACCATGCTCAATAGGACTCCTTCTTCAGCTTGACACCATCCCTTACTTTCGGTGTCCACCACCGGGTTTGGGGATTGCCACCACGACAGGCACCGTAGACCTTACAGCCATAGCTCCAAACAGCCGCGTTAACAATGTAAGTGGAGAAGATGGTCCATTCAGACTCAATGTCCCCAGCCTGCCTCTGGATCAGGTCAAAGCTCTCCTGGAGGTGGGAGTTGAAGACCTCCCTGACAGAGGGTTGCTCCAGACGTTCCCAGCAGACCCCCACAATACGTTTGGGTCTGCCGAGTTTGTCCAGCTTCCTCCCCTGCCAGCAGATCCAACTCACCACCAAGTGGTGATCAGTTGACAGCTCAGCCCCTCTCTTCACCCGAGTGTCCAAGACATACGGCCGGAGGTCAGATGACACAACCACAATGTCGATCATTGACCTCTAGCCTAGGATGTCCTGGTGCCACGTGCACTGATGGACACCCTTATGCTTGAACATGGTGTTTGTTATGGACAAACTGTGACTAGCACAGAAGTCCAGTAACAAAACACCACTCGTTTGGAGATCGGTTAGGCCGTTCCTCCTAATCACACCCCTCCAGGTAACACTGCTGTTGCCTACATGAGCGTTGAAGTCCCCAGTAGAACAACGGCGTCCCCGGTTGGAGCACTCTCCAGTTCCCCTCCCAAGGCCTCCAAGAAGGCCGGGTACTCTGCACTGCTGTTCGGCCTGTAAGCTGAAACAACAGTGAGAGACCTATCCCTGGCCCGAAGGCAGAGGGAAACAACCATTTCGTTCACCAGGGAAAACTCCAACACATGGCGGCTGAACTGGGGAGCTATAAGCAAGCTGTGACGGAGTGCCGTTAAACGCCTGTCATTCCCTGACTGCACTCTCATTGCCAAGCTCCGTCCTAACTGTTTCCCCACAGACCGCATCTCGCAGTCCAGCAGTGACACAAACTTTTGTCCGTTTTCCTGAACTCTGTGCGCCCCGCCGTAGGTCGTCAAGGGTGCACACTTGGTGCCTGCGCAACACACACACGTACACATACGCTCACCTGCTGTTGCGGCAGAGGTCTGTCTCGGGTTCATGGGCTGAACAGAGGCAGTTCCGGATCACGTCATAAATAGCGCTGGGTGGTGTTCTTCAATGGGTCAGGTGACCACGGACTATACTAATATTATTGTTTGTGTTGAAAGTATGGTGAATTGATGTGATCTGTGTGAACAATGACACAGCCATATGCTGGGTTGTTAGTGCCACAATACTAGTGTTAAAATTAATGAGGTTTTTGTGTTTTGGTATTCTGTTTCCCAGTTTACATTTTGAAACCCCTGTGCTGGGTTAATTGGTTTGCCCGAGGGAGGGGCCAAGGGGGTATTTAAAGGGAGCTCAGCTCACTTGAGAGGGAGCATTCATCTGAGAGGCGTGTGGGTCCCAATTGCTGCTGTGATTTCTGTAAATATTTTTACTCTTCGTCCTGTTGTAAATATTCCTGCCACTTTTCTTTGCCACTTGTGGGTATTTTTCTGCGATTTTGGGAGTAAATAAAAAAAAGTCACCATACTAAGATTTGCCGACTGGGCTATATCTGTCCATCTCAAAGCCCAAACCCCAACACAAGCCCACACCAGCTAGCTGCCTCTCACCGTGGGCAACTCCAGAGCGGAAGAGAGTCCAGCCTCTCTCAAGGAGTTGGGTTCCAGAGCCCAGGCTGTGCGTGGAGGTGAGCCCGACTATCTCTAGTCAGTACTGCTTAACCTCCCGCACTAGCTCAGGCTCTTTCCCCCCCAGCGAGGTAACATTCCATGTCCCCATGGCCAAAGGCACCGTCCGGGGATTGGGTCGTCGGGGCCCCTGCCCACGACCGCCACCCAAATCACATGGCACCGGCCCCCTTCCGAACCCTCCTGCGGATGGTGAACCTACTGGAGGGCAGGCCAACGTCACTCTTTTGGGCTGAGCACAGCCAGGTCCCACGGACTAAGACCCGGCCACCAGGCGCTCAATTGCGATCCCAAACCCCAGGCCTGACTCCATGGTGGGGCCCCAGTAACGCCATTCCGGGCGACGTGAACATCCTTGTTTTTATACTCGTCATCGGGGGCATTGTTCTTTGACATCTGAAATATATTTTGTTTTGTCAGGGGATGAATAAGCCAGATAGGTTTCTGATTAATCTGTGAACTCACTTGAGGGCCACAGCCCTTCAATTGGGAGGGGGAGAGAACTTTCCACATTTCGAAGAAGCATGTTCACTATTCGGCCTGCGGTATCTTCCTAGTAGTAGTCTTATATTAAGAGCAGTCAACCATTTGAAATGTGGTATTATGATGTAAGCATATTACCTATTTATGTGGAACAGGGTGTTAAAGGGAAAATAATAAGAGTTTTTCTAAAATAAGTTTCATTTATCTATTTTCAAGCCCAAACAAAGCAGGCATTGTTCTGCTGTATCTTCCTACCAAGTAGTCTTATATTAACAGCAATCCAGCATTTGAAATGTGGTATTAGCACATTAGCACATTAACTATTATGTGGAACAGGGTGTCAATGGGGGTGTTTTTCTGGGTTTCTTCCAGGTGCTCTACTTTCCCTCACCTTCAATAACAGGTATATTATGTTGATTCTCCAGCCATCAACCAAGGAAACACAACTGTACAGTTACTACCCAATGTTCTTCAGGAATGAGTTCAATGAAGGGAACTAATTTCACTGTGATGTATAGAGTCTGAATGTGTGTGACGATAAAGAGTTCTTGTCCAGAAAAAAAGTTAAGAGGTCAAAAGTCAAATTGATCTCTAAAGGGTAAAATTTTAGAGCTCTGTCATCTGTGCACAATTTTGTTGTAATACAAAGGTAGGATCGGTCCATTTATTATCAATTAATAATTACTAATAGTAGTTTTCTTTAGAATTAAAAACAAAAATAATTCAGTAAGTCACAATCACAAACTCAACCTTATGGGAAAAAGTAATTTTGGGCCACAGTGCATCACTTTATGACATAATCACTACAAAACCTGGCTTCAAACCCTGTCGCTCTTGGGTAGCAAAGAGAAGTGGGTGGGATTTAATGAGAAGGGGAAAGGGAAGGGTTAGAAATAAGTCAGTAAGTCAGACAGCTTTGGTCAGAAAGCTGCCAGAGCTCAGCAGCTTCTCTCCTCCTTCTCTCTGTGGTGATGGAGCTGGAGGGAGCTGAACTCTGCTTTCCTAAACTGCCCAATACCTCCTGCAGGAGGCCAGAGCCTCCACACCTTGACACTCTGCTTATTAGTATTTTACTATACTCCATTGCTCTCATCACTGCAGTTCTCAACCTGCTGGTCATCATCTCTATCTCCCACTTCAGGCACATAACCTTCACAGGATATTAACATTAGTAATATTATAATATTGGTGCTATTGTTCATAATGATGATATTTTCTCTCTCCAGGCAGCTCCATACTCCCACAAACTTCCTTCTACTCTCTTTGGCTGTCTCAGATTTTCTTGTGGGCTCTCTGGTGATGCCAATTGAAATACTCTTGACACAGACCTGCTGGATGCTGGGTGATCTCATGTGTGTGCTGTATTTTCTGTTACCGGTCATCATAGTCGCTGCATCTGTAGGAAACATGGTACTCATATCTGTTGACCGCTATGTTGCTATTTGTGATCCTCTGCATTACACAGTCAAAGCCACTCAACGACTTGCAATAATATGTATTTTATTGTGTTGGACTTGTTCTGTTGCCTACAGCATTTTCCTTTTATATGATAACCTGAAGCAGCCAGGCAGGTATAATTCCTGCAATGGGGATTGCGTGGTCAACATTACAGGAGTTGTTGATCTTGTTGTCAGATTCATTCTTCCCATTACTGTCATCATAGTTCTGTATATGAGAGTATTTGTGGTGGCTGTGTCTCAGGCTCGTGCCATGCGATCCCAAATTGCAACTGTCTCTCTGAAGACTGGTCAAGTCAAGAAATCTGAGATAAAAGCAGCCAGGACACTTGGTATCCTTGTAGTTGTGTTTGTGATCTGTTACTCTCCATATTACTGTGTGTCTCTTGTAGGCCATGAAATCATGGTTGGTTCTAAAACTGAGGTCTTCATGATGTTTCTGATTTACATTAACTCCTGTCTAAACCCTGTAATTTATGCCCTTCTCTACCCTTGGTTTAGAAAAACTATCAGGCTCATTGTTACATTTCAGATCCTACGGTCAGACTCCCATATGGCCAACATTCTGTAAAGAGACACTGTGGCATAAGTGACATGCTATAACACAGAAACAAGAAAATATGAATATGAATCTATGACTTCACTCAAAACAATTCATGATCCAAAGGATGAGTACATATTTAAAGATTAATTTTACTTTCAGATTTGAATGAACAATACTTCAATAAAATACATCTTCTGAAGATTCCTTTCTACTTCATTTTGCACATCATGATTTTTTCAAAAATTGATTATTTTCTCATACTTTCTGGCCAGCCACAACATCTGTCAGAATATTTTTTTCATGTAAAATAATAAATCACAATATAGAATTGTACAGCATTGTACATGAATTATAATACACGTGTGACTTTATATAAATTATTTTAACCCTTTAGGCGCCGGGGTTTATTTTAAAAAATACTAGATTTTGATTTTGATTATGTCATTTCCATGAAATACCTGATATTTTGAAAGAGAGTTGAACTTATTTCATCATATTCATCCCCTCCATCCATTTGTTATGTTGTCCACACATCAAGTGAACAGGGAAAAAGTACATTCTAAGCCAACAGTTGTAAACTATTACTACACCACAAAACTCATGTAAACAGTATGCGTTTTCTTTTTTTTACCCACCACAACCCCCCCAGGACACTTTTTGTTTTTCTTGTCTTTTTTTCTTTCCCTTTTCTTGTTTTCTCTTCTCTTCATTATTATTATTATTATTATTATTATTATTATTATTATTATTATCATTATTATTATTATTATCATTATTATTATATAACAGTAGGCATCTTTTAGCTGCAGAGGCCTTATCTGTGCCAATCTATCCAGATAAAAGTTTGCAGTATTTGTAGAATGTGGAGCCTGTCATGGCAAGGCACAGAGAGAATAAGAACTATAGCTCTGTCACCACGATATCCAATTTGCTCATCAGAGAGCTTTATCCATTCCTGATATACTTCCTCATCTCTAAAGTAAGCCCATCCACCATTACCATCATCATCATCATCATCATCATCTTCATCATCATGTCCAGCCCTGTTCTGCCTTCCCCCATGAAACCCATCAGCCCTTCTACGGACACTTCACCCACGTCTCCCCCTGCCATCCCCTCTAGTGTTGTGAGAAGAGCTGGACTCGTGTGTGCTCGGTGCTTCGTGAACACTGCTGCCTCGCACAGCTGCACCACTGCCGCGGATGGATGCTACGTGACCGTCGCGGTAGAAAGAGTGAATACTAACGCTGGTCCCAGCGCTGTTCTCACCACCACCGCTACTTTTACCACATCCATTCACTCCCCTACTGATACGAGTTTGTGTATCAATTCCATTCCCACCTATGTTGGGCAAAGGGTCGTATGTTTGTGCTTGTGCATGTTCCTCGCTCTGCGCGGCAGCGCCATTGCTATACAAAGACGCACCGCGACTAGCAAGCTCACTAATCTCCCGACCGTCATCTCCCAAAGTTAGATTTTCCATTTCAGAATCAGCGAATGGGAACTCAATTACTTCCCTACGTGTCAACTATTTGCTTGCTATTGTCGTTTATTTCGTCTCAATAACTTCTAAATCCACCATTGCCGCTTCAGCAGAATAGCTCCGGTCTCTCACCCAACAGTTTGCATGGGACTTCCTCGAACATTTTGCATTGAAGCATGACGTATTTATGAGCTAAGTAAGAGATGTCTGCTAGCTAGTGGTGAGGAGTATGAACGACATGTAACCCCCCGTTAGGAGAAAACAGCTGTTTTGTTGAGTACAGTGCTGTGTCGCAAATTTGCGACTTTGGCGCTTAAAGGGTTAAAAAAGTCCTCTCATAGAAAGCCCAAGAGTCTGCCCTCCACTCCATAACCACGTTCATGTGTGGACAAGAGCTTATCTCTCCCATTCCCCCACACGACAGGTGAGCCAGTGGCAGCTCCCCTCAAACTTTGGCTCCACAGTTCGACGGGTGCTAGTTTCCCGAATGCTGAGCTGAATCCCGCTGAGAGGCTGGCCGCGAGGAAGCAGACACTAAAGGTTGAGGAGGGAAATGCTCTCCTCTGCACTCCTTGGCGCAATGGCCTGGCTGCTGACATCGCCGGCAGATGACCGGACCATGGTAAGGAGAAGGGTTACACTGCTGATCGACCTGCAGCTGAGCAAGAGTTTCTGTGAGATGCGTAAGCTGTTCCTGTTGGAGCTTCAGCATTTGTTTCACCTCCTGCAGCTCTGAAGCCTGGGGTGGACTAGCCACTGAAGGAGCAGTCTGGACACCACACTGCAAGCCCATCAGCAGAGGAACTGAGTGGCTTCGGCCCCGCACACCCCCTGGCAGTCCCTCTCTCTCCCAGCAGATAGACGGTAGGCTGCCTGCGCACTAATTGTTTTAATTCTCAACGAAGGGAGCCATCAATGACATTTTCGATAAACTGATCTCACTTGGAGCACTTTGTTTCAACACAGACATCAAACTCATCAATGCAAGGGAGTCTCTCCATCTTGTTGTCGCCTTGAGAGAAAACGTCTCCTGTAAGGCCACTTACGAGTCGATGCAACCATACAGCTCTCACAAAACCACGATAATTTTGGCTGGGTTACATCTATTAGCGGTCGAGCAATATTTCATTTCTTCATGCGCCTCTCCCTCTAAATGATCGAAAAGAAAGAATGTTTGATCAAATGTGGACAGGTGGTGAGTCCTCATGCAAGCCTGAGCTTCCTCAATCCACTCCTCTAGCCCTAAACCTGATCTACCCCTAAACACTGGGCACTTTACAGCTCTGGGTACAAGGACCAGTCGCTCTGTTACAGGAGCGGTAGAAGTGGACGGTGCTGGGAGAGGTTCAGCAGGAATGGAAGGTGCAGTACGAGGACCAGGCACGGCCGCAGCCTGCTCCTGCTGCAATCTATCATTCTCTGCCCTCAACTGTGCCACCAAATCCCTCAACTCTTCTAGCTCTCCCTCCATTCCTACACAGTTACAGTTAAACTAAATGCTAGAGCCACAGCTACCAAAAGAAAACCCACAGACTCACCGCTGCTTCACTCTAAGATCTCATTCATTCACACACAAAAGGCAATCTGAAAATCAAAAGACAAAAATAAAGAAAGAAAACATGGAACACACATCTCTACCTCCACTGAGTGTATCCTGCCGTCAGCACCAGGTTTGTGGCGACACAAGGGTTGACTACTATGTTATACACCAAATACTGACAACGCCACCTTGGGTTAGGGCCCAAGGACCTGTACTAAAGGTCAGTTGTTACCTTCAAAATGAAAAGGACACTCAGGTTTGTTTACTCGGGGAGGGAAGGAGACAGGGTTCAATGATCATGTACAACACTTTATTATTAAAACTAAGCACAAGGTTTATCACAACAGAAAAGAAGGGAGCCCAAAAAAAAAGTGGGATACAGTCTGAGGCTTACCGGCTGGAGGAGGGGTTTGGTAGGGGAAGTGACATCCAAAAGAAAAAGGAGAACACCCCACACACACAGCAAAAAGTGACGTGTAAACAAAGAAAATCTTGAAAAGGGATCACACAGCACACAGGGGACCACCACCACCCAGGAAAACCACCACCACCGTCGGCCTTCAGCTCTGAAGGGCAAGGAGAAACACAATTAAAAAGGGCTCAAAATCAAAAAACAAACAATCTTTTATAAAGCGTGCCAACAAATGTAAATGATCAATTAATAAACTGAGAAGTGTTAAATTGGATTAATAAATCAACCTGACAAAAGAAACAAAAGAGTCTCCGGCCAGAGATATCAACTCAACAATTAAACACGTTCTAACCCAGTTTTAACACAGAAATTCAACCATTAAGCAGAAAATAAACAAACCATTAAACCAAACCTTGGCAGATTGTTTTTAAAGACAGTCACGCACACTCAAACGCACAGAGTGGCAGACAGTCCTTGAATGCTCGTAACGTCCTGCACAAGTTAAAGCCCCCCCCCCACACACACACACGGCAGTGGTACACAGGGCCAGTAGCGGGAAGCAGGTTGACCAAAGGTCGAACCAGGCCGTCAGAGCAGCAGCAGCAAAGCAGCAACAGCAGATCAGCGGTGAAGCAACAGGACCGCGGCGAAGCAGCGGCAGCAGTGTAGCAGTGGTCAAGTAGCCATTATTGACCAGCAATGCTCTTTGTTGGTGTTAGCGTTTGTCTCCCGAAAATGATTGTGTACTATAGTCCGTGAACGCACCGTCCCTCAGTAAGTAAATATGAACCTCAGGGCTGAATCATGAACTGAATGACAGATTATTTGGCTGCTTATCAGTTCAGGGAGTTGGAGAGCACTAAACGATTTGGTGAACAAATCTTTTGAATGAATAATTTTAATGAACGGATTCTAGAGATTCAGTACAGTAAAAAGAACCGCCGTTGCCATCACTAGGATGCTAGCAGCAAAGACAAAGACCTGGAAGTGGGGGAGCCGAAGAGACAGGAAGCGAGAGGTCAGGAGGAGGGACACGGCCTACTTTTATCCCCTTGGTAAGAGCAGTTATTGGCTAATAAGCCAGAGGGGCTGTGGTGCAGCCAAACCAAGTTTAATATGGCAGTGGTGCCTCATACCACTAAAATAATGCTGCTATTTGTCAAAGATACTTTAAATGCATGACTGCTATGATTAGAGTGCTGAAGATATGAACAGACAAGTCATGCTATGCGAGGTTGAGGTGAAGTCTGTGAAAATGAGTCTGGAGTCTTTTGCAGAAGACGGAGAGAGATTCTGCTGTCGTGACTTTGGTCGAGATTTCGTCCATCCACTGAGGTGGCAAAACAGAGAAGAGTCGCGACTTCACTGAGTGGGCTTTGTTTGCTCTCAGCGATGGGGGTACTAGCCGGCCAGCTGATGTAGTAAAATGAAGGGCTCTTGTTTGAACTTGTGGTCTGACCAATGTTCGGAGGTACCATCATACTGATTTGGATGAGGGCCCCAACAAGAAGCCAGTGGAGGTCACCGACGGGGGGGGGGGTCACATGGGAGAATGTGGGCAGATTGTACATGCACACACACAACATGCATTTCTAAGTTTGTGCAAGGAAATAGTATGTTGAACAAAAACTGTTTTTTAAATTTGCTTGACAGAAGAATAGTTGTGATCAATGAAGAAAAATAAACACTTGTGTAATCTTTTCTTCCCCATTTGCTAGATCTGCTGACCAGGCTTTTGCATTAATGTTAACAGCCAGTGGGTGGTGTGGTGTTAGATCAGAGAAGAAAAAGAGTGCTACTGCAACTGCATTTATTTGGGAACCAAACTTGTTCTAGCTTTAGCAAAGTAGTGTGTACATATTGGCCATGTGTGAAAATATGTTTTCTTTTTGTGACATGACTTATTTTGGGAGCAGGTTGAAGAAACAATAGGTAACCTAGCTGATCATGTTGAAAAAATAATGTGACTTAAAATCAGATCTTTGTATGGTTTGGTCAGGTTTGTTAACATTTGAGATGTCATTTTCCAGTGAAAATCATGTCTCTTAATATGTGATTTTTATTTTTTTGAATTTTCAGATAAAAGGAAGGATAAAGTATTTTGTTGTTGTTCAGAGTGTCTTACTTCTTGAAAGAAAAGTTGACATTTTTTAAGTCTGTCTTAAGTAAGAGTGAAGGAGTTGTTGGTGACTATAATTGATTCCAACAAACAAAATATTGACTGACAGCTGCTGCACTTCAAATTAAAAGTGTAAAACTGCTTAAATTTAATCATCATTAATCATTGAATTAATCATAATAAAGTCCATAATGTTAGTCTGCTTTCTGCCAGAGTCTGCATACTCTCTCCTTGCCTGTATGGGTTCTCTCGGACTTCCTCCCACATTCAAAGCCATTTGTATAATTTGACCATAATTGCATATGAATTGAGAAAACTAAGCTAAAGAAACTAAATTGCCAGATGACTACAGTTGGATTCAATGCATCCTATCCAACACAAACAGCTGTCTTCTGATTGCATTGAGATTTCAAGGTCAAAAAGGGCAGCTAATCAGCTAAATGTCAGGTCCTGCATGCTCTCAGTGGCTAATGCCATTGTCAAGTCCTCCTCTTGTTCAACTTCCAAAGGACACAAGGATAACTAACATTTCTGACTCAATCACTTTTATTTTCCTTTTGGCTTTGTCAGTTGATTGGTCTGGTCAGTAAATTAGGTTGTAAACCTTTAAAGAAAGAGAAACAAAACTTAGCATTTTAATTTAACATTTTAATTAAAGATTTTGAATGCATTTTAAATGAATTTAAACATTTAATTTAAGTCTAAAAGTCTTCAAAAGCACATCTCTTACGATGTCTTTGCTGTCAGCATTGACGCTGACCACTCTTGCCAGCTTGTACTGTCCTCTCAGGTTGTTTTGGTCAGCCAACCAGACCACATCTCCAACAGCAACATTTCGCTCTTTGGTGTGCCATTTGTTTCTTATGAACAGATTAGGTCCAGCAAATTGGCTCCACTTCTTCCAGAAATTGCTTAACTCTGCTTGAATATGTTTAAGTCTTTTGTAAGGGTAGCCATCAAACTGGAAATCTCCAGGGTCTCCCTTTGAATTGCCACGTCCTGAAAGCAGGGATTTTGGGGTGATGTACTCCACACAGTCTGCTTTGAGTTCTTGCATCGATGGGTCTCTTATTTGCAAGGTTGGCTGCCACGAGGAGAAAAGTTTGGAATTCTCCCCATGTGAAAACACCATCTCCACCAAAGTTGCACAATGCTCACTTTGCTACTTGCATTCCTGCTGCACTGTTCCTATGGGGAGAGTCTGCAGGGTGGATCTTCCATGATCATTCTGTACCATGCTTGGCAGCTGTGTCCTCAAGTTCAGACTTGTTTAGTCGGTCGAGGAATTTGTGAAGCTTCTCCAGAACAGGTCTGGCTCCCACAAAGTTAGTGACCAGAGTTTCCTGGGGTGTCCTCTCAGTGAAGTGAACCTTTGATAGGCTAGCAGGAATCCTTCAGATGACATGTCACTCACCACTTCAGTGTGTATGGCTTGAGAAGCCATGCAGCAGAAGACTATCTCCCATACTCTGAGTTTAGCTCTCTTCTCGACCTCATCTTTCACTTCATAAGGGCCGAACAGGTCCATGGTGGTGAATTCAAACTGTGCAGCTGGGCCTGTTCGCTCTAGAGGCAGGTCAGCCATGATTTGTTGACATTGTTTTGCCTTGTTTTTCCTGCAGACCACATAGCTGTCAACTATTTTCTTGGCAAGTATAGGCTTTTATTATCCAGGCTTTTGTCCTCATCCGGAGAAGGGTTCCTGCTATCCCTCATGGTTTGCTTTGTGCGATTCTTGTGCCAGCAATGTCAATACCCATGCTTCAAATGGTAAAATTGGCACTGCTGTCTTCTTCGTTGAACGTCTGAATTCTGCCTCCATAAACTAGCAGTTCAGAGTTCACATCTTTGTATACTGCCAGTTTGCTTACAGTTGTGTACCTTCTTGAGCTGCAAGGAAGAGGTCTGTGAGTGCATGTTCATGTTCTTTGACAGTCAGCACAGCTTGCTAGGGAGGTGTTACCTCCCACTTTGACTGTTTAGGGGCCCGGCACTTTCTCTTCTGCCACTGCTTGGCAGCTAGACAAACCCAGGCACTGACTCTCACCAGTTTGGACAGGCTACTGAATCTTTTTACTTCCACAAGATCTTTAACCCAGTGGGCTTCCTTCTTAGAAGAAGAGTTGGGTTTACCACAGGTTTTTCCTCTTGTGTCTCACTCTTTGGACTTTCCTGAGTGGGTTGTGGGTCTTCTTTCTGCTGACTCCTTCTTGCTTGAGCTCTTATTAATGCACCTGAGGATGCCTTCCTCTGGAGCTTGTCCACACTCTCCCTGGCATGTGCTGCAACCTTTCCAGATGATTGTATAGACCACTCCTCCACTGGCCACTTCAGGAACTCTGGTCTGCCATGTGGAATTCTCCTTCAAATCCTTCAGATCTCCACGGATCCACCACCAGTCTTGCATTAGTCCAACTGGAATTCACCCACTCTATTTTTGCAAAGAATGTTTTGAACCCATAACTGACTCCTTGTATGGCTCCCAAGACCATTTGACTGTCAAGTAGATGGAACCATCTCTCAATATTCATTCGAGCATGCTTTTCCACATACTTCTTGATCCTGGCTGCAAAGACAGCACCACTGAGCTCAGTTTTTACAGCTTCTCCCTTCTGATCCAGGGGTGTCAGCTTGGCTTTTGAGTCAATGAATTGAAATTTAATGCATTTACTTGTCTTCCACCTTAGGTACATCACAGCTCTATAGGTCTTGTGACTTCCAAAGAATATGATGCCTAACGGTTTCCCTTCCCATCGAGCTGGTGTTAGGCTCCTGTGGAATTTCACCAATCCAAGCTGCACACATTATTCAAAAAGCTGTATGTCTTCTTTTCTGAGGCTTTCTGAGAGAGGTTGGTCCCAGGTTTTTTGGGTTATTTTCCCACCCCCTCCCTCCTGGAATGCTTTTCTAACAAGAATTGCTCCCTTCTGTTTAGCAGTTGTAAATAAGAGGCCATCCACACGAAAATGCTCTTTTGCATTTTTGTGCGCAAACACACCTGTATTGCATCATTTTGGCTGACTGTTCACACGGATCCTGAAAACACAGTGACTGAAAACGCACTTTTTTGGAAACGAGTCTAAGGTTGGAAAAATCCGAAAACGCAGCCTTCCCGTTCTTATGTGGATGGCGAATCCGCATGCTTTTCAATTCGATGACGTCATTTCCCCAACCCTCGACCGCTAGCCTCCGACCTCTGAACCCCACAACGTCTCATAACAACAACAACAACGGCGGACTACTGCTTGTGTTCGTGCTTCTTGCAACTCACTCGTCGAGTGTGAGTTGCAGCAGCAGTTCAACCTCATTAACGGTCCACACAAATGCTTCTGGTTTCCTTGTACCAGCCATTTTCGTCTTCTTCTTGTTTTCGAATTCTCCTTCTATTGCTTGTTTGTAAACAGCGCGCAAGCTTTATGCACATGCTCTGTCTCTTCTCCGTTTTTTGGTGAATTTCAGGCGCCACCTAGAGGCCTGGAATGTGAACTACAGTATTTTGAGTCGTTTTCAGTAGATCTGTGTGGATGCAAATATTCTTGAAACAATGCCAAGGAAGACAGAGGAAAAAAAAAAGATTGTTTTGGTACATGTAAACAAGGCCTAAGACAGTGGGTCGTACAGTCCAGCTACTTGGCTTAAGAGAGCCCTCCTTGTCAGTGGATGAGGTATCTCAGTTCTCCCCTCCTCCTTGAGAAGATCTTTTCCAACTCTCATCTTCTTCTTTCTTTTGTATAAGTTAACTGAGGTTAACATGTAGAGCTTATCTTCATCCACTTGGTAGCCGATGCCCAAGGCTTTGTTGTCTTCGTCCCTCATTTCATTTGGAAGAATTAAGGTTTTGCCTGTTAGAACCTCCATCTCCATTCCTTGCCTCCCACTTTGCCCTGACCGGACCCATGGTTTGAGAAAGAAACCTCCAGCCTTCAAGATCTCTTCAATAGTTGTTGTGATTTCGTCAAGTCTATTTGGGTCATTTTGGGAGGTTAAGAGGTCATCCACATAACTGTTGTCTTCAATGACTCTGCGCTCATCCTCCAAGTGAGTAAAGTTGGGCAGGTGTGCTGTTTTCCTCATAGCCAACTGAGCAATGCAACCAGCAGGTCTGTCCCCAATGTTGACTCTGGTAATTGCATATTCACTTATCTCTTCGTCTGGGCTGTCCCTCCAGAGTAACCTGTGAAGATGCATCCCACGCTCCTCCAGCCATACAGAGTTGGACATCTTTTTGATGTCTCCTAGAGATGCATGCATCCCTTATCTGAATCTCAGCAGGACATCTCTGATAGGGTTGAGAACGTCTGGTCCCTTCAGAAGAAGATCATTCATACTTACACCTTTGTATTTCTGGCTACTATTCCATACAATACGAACTGGTGTTGTCACCGAATGAGGGATTGGCGCCACCAGGTGGCTCAAGCTCCCTCTCCTCTGCCAGGGTCATTTATTTTTCTCCTGGTGGACAGTTTCCACGTCGGCATCCTCTACATCTTGGCTAACATGCAGCTCCGATGCTGTCCCAGTGCCACCACTCAAGGAACTCACGGTTACTGGCAGCTATAAATTTGGTCTGAGCCACATCCTGCTGCTGTAGCTGGGCTGTGTCAGTTTTTGGACTTGTGATTTCTTGATATTTGACAGCTGCTGTCCTCACACAAGTCGGGATGTGCTCAACCCACTGTCTTCCCTAATGGACCCTCCCACAAGATGAGGTCATTGATGATTTTTACCCTCTGGGGAGTGAATCGTCCCTCTCTGTGGCTAATGAGAAGTTCAACCTCTTCTGGCCTTTCCAATTCTTTGATGCACTCTGGCAATTTCATCCAAGCTGTAGCAGACCACTTCATGAGCTCTGAGATAAAGTTATCTTCTCATTTCTTAACCTCAGCTCTTCAGCACCCTTTGGGTAATGTAGTTTGTGTCTGAAGCAAGATCAATTAAACCCCCATCTTCTGCCCTGCGTTTGCAGTGACTTGCAACATCAACATCATGATGACAGGAAGTTCAGAAAGCCCATTTCTCTGCAATAGGTCAGACTTGCCTGAAGCATCGAGTGTCACTGTGGTTTTGTTGGTGTTGGTGAAAGCCTTTCTGCATCGATCTGCCATTTATGGAGAAAGTTCAGATAAGGTCTTCTCTTTTTCCTCTGTTAGTTTGCTTTCACCTTTGCAGTCTTTTTCACTCTTTCTCTCTTCCTCTCTTTTGACTTCTCCTTTTGGTCAGAGGAAAAAATGGTGGTCTGGGGCACCACCTTCCCTTTTACAGTCTTTATTTCTGCATAGGAAAGTGTCTCTGCAGAATCCATCTTCATCATGGCATCCAAGACATTGTCTGCATGCTCCCAGCTTTCTCAATACAGCTTTCTTTTCAGGGAGCATAAGTCTTTTGAACCTTCCACAGAAGAAGATTTTGCTGTTATGCCCACTATCACCACAGACACCACATACCTCATCAAGCTCTTCTTTCTTTGTGGTTTTTGTTGAGTCAATCTCTCTGTCTGAACAATCTGATTTCTCCATCGTCTCCACAGTTCTGAGCTGTTTAAGTCTCTCTATTATTTCTTCTTGACTTTTCAGGAACTTCAAAAACATGTCAAAGTGGTTGCCTGATGTGACATTGTTTCTGGGTTCAACCATGAACATCAACCAGTCTCTTTTAATAAAATCAGGCAACTTGCTTTCAATGGATTTAAGTACCAGTGGGTTCTTTATGTCTCCAGAGTTTCCTAACTCTGTGAAATCTGCTAGGGCCTTCTCCACTGACTGTATGAGGTCAATGACCTTTCTTAGCTGGTTCCCCTTCACATGTGGCATCTTCTCCCGTGAGGTGCACTTCATAGCCCTCTAAATTGGCACTGTCCACAGGTACATCAGCCGCTTTATCATTGGCTTTTTCTGCTTCCAGGATTGCCATTTCTTCCATATCTCGACCACAGGTTTGTTTGAACAATGTCTCTTATTTCTGCCAACTTTGTTTGGCCTTCTTTTACAGATCTATCAATGTCGGCCTCTTGCTGTTCGTCAGACCTGCCTCCTTATCCTCAGTCTTAATGTCAGCCTCCAGTCTAATCCTGTAGTCATCATTGGCATCGAGCATCTTTCTGAAACAGTTGGAAAGCTTAGTGAATTCCTTCTTTAACTCCAATTGAAGCATGCTGCTTGCTCCTCTTGAAATGAAGTTGGCTTGCTGCTTTCTGCAGAGGCCCTCTACTTTTTGAGCTGCTGGACCGACTTCCCCAGGATATCTTCCTCCATCTTGACTTACTCTGCATCAACAGCTTATTTCTGGATCTGAAGCCATTTATCCTCAGGGCCAGGCCACTCTGCGTGGTTTACAACTGTCAAGTCTTCCTCTTGTTCACAATGGGGACACAGGGACGGGGAGCATGGAGCAGCATTCAATCGCCCCACAACACAACACAAATGCCTTGAGCATAATGATCAAAATCAAACGAGCAGCAAGGTGAAGCAGCGTGCGGCCATACCTGTCGGGCACACCTCTGACCCCGAAGTGACACAGGTGACGAGGGGAGCGCAGATGGAGAACCGGTGGGTGGACTACTGCCTTTTGTACCAGCCCACCCCAATGCATAGTGGAAATGAGGAACAGAAACCATAGTAACCAAATATAAACAAAAAGAGGGAGGGGAGAAAACAGGACAAAATGCTTAGCCTGCTACACCAGCCAAGAGCTGAATAAACTAGAGGAAGTTGTTCAGTCTGTGACAGTACACTGCTGTGTTCATTTCCTTCCACTATCGTGTTGTTGTAGTAACTGTCTTTAAAAAAATCCCCATGATGGTCAACCCCCCTGACTGAGACTTCATTGAACTTCCTCCAAGAAAACATCATTCGTCCCTGTGAGGGAAAAAGACCGACAGGGTTTACTGATGGAGTTTATGTAATTTAGACATAACTTTATCACTTTCCAGGAGGTTTAGTGGGTCAGGATCTCAATCACAACACATTATAACAGCATCCACATGATTAGAAACAGTACATATTTAGATTAATAGGTGAACACTGGGGGAAACACATTGCAAATCACACAAACATCATCATGATGTGTAACGTCATGCTTCTTTTGGAAATGCAGCGCCAGCTTGCTGTGAGAATTACACATTGGTGTGGCTTAATGCTGGAGCTGTTTGGTTCTGTGTGAACAAGAAATGTCAGAGAATTAGTGAATCTCCGAAGTGGAGATAATACAGTGACTCTGTGTAAAAAGGACTATTCTCTGGAGAGTCTAATCACAGCAGCTTTGCATGCTGTGCCATCTTAATTGTATGCTTGTATAACAGAGTGGTTAGACCTTTAGTTGTCTGGATGTTTCCACTGTTATATGGATACCTCTCCATCTACAGTACTGAAATACTGAATTGACTTTGAATGCCCTAATATATCTTGCACTGACAAGATATTGTAAAAGCCTCCTTGCACCTCTTGGGAATGTTTTTCAGTCAGGTTTTCAAGTCAGCAAATCTAAAAAAAAAAAAAAAGAAAAGTTTCTGCCTACTTTTAGTGCTCCTTTATGGGTGTCCAGAAAACATGGGCCTGCTGAGATCTTTTATTCCTGATCTAATCATATAACTCATCTAGCAATTTGTTTTCTCCTGTAACATTCTCTCTTACTTAAGAGCTGATGTCTCCCCTCTAATGCGCTGGGGTCTCATTTATAGATAATCGGTTGCATAAATTCCAGATAACATCATATAGCATCAAGGAATTGGGCACATTGCATTAGTAATATCTTCTAATACTGTGGACACACCACTAAGTAGCCTACTATTTAATCAGTTTGACCAAGATATTTATTTGATTGTATAAGCCTGGATATCCCCAGCCTCTTAAAAGACTCCAGTGAACTCTCTGGGTGCCGATGAGGTATTTCCCTGCTGCTCCTCCCTTCTTTGCTGCAGCTCAGAGTTCTCTTTCTCTTGTTTTTGTATGTGTTTGAAAAGTTAATTTTTTACACATACAACATATTTTCAACACATTTCAACATTTCATGTTTGCTTTTTGAAAATTAAACAGTATAGTTAAATAAACCATGCAGAATTGCTGGGTGTTGACAATAAGCTAACCAACTGCTAACTTTGGCATTTCATTTACCTGACAGATTCTGTATAAGATATATTAATCCTTTTCATCAGCTAGAGAGCAATTTTGTCATTTTGAGGTTCTGAAAAATAACAACAAGACTCAGGACAAAGGAGTTGATTGTGCTGTTACCGTCCCTCCCACTAGGTTTTAAGGACAGGGGAGATGCACAGGATGTGAGGAAATGTAGCACGCAAGCACAACATTTCACAAACAGCTCAAACAGATCAAATAGACTTTTGCTCATCATTATTATTATTATTATTATTATTATTATTATTATTATTATTATTATTATTATTAGCCATTGATGATAATCACACGTGAATGAGCTGAGCTCCTGTTTCACCATGTGCACAGCTGATGCTCCAGAAGTAAGTCACCCCAAAGATAGTATATGGTAAAAAAGAATGCACTCTTAACTCTACAAACAACCGGGCCTTCACAATGCAGTTCACACTTACTAGCTCGCTAAGTAGCAGTGTTCTTTTAGAGCTGGAATGTAAGTTTTGACTGCGAAACAACAAAGGTGAGACGTGTGCAGGGATTGTCTATAGTGTGCAAGCTAGGTTTTTATTTGTCCAACAGGGAGCACTTGGTTCATTAATTGCATGGGACTTCCTGCTGTTAGCTGGGGGGTGGAGCTAACTAATTGTTTCTACCAGCAGTGAAGAATACTTACTTTCTTGAAAAACTTTCTTATATCCATTCTTCTTCATTCACGTTCTTCTCCTTATGCTGTTCTAGCCGCTCTGTGTACTTGGGAGAGGTACACATGATGCCAGTGCAAGCAAGGTCACATGTGGGCATTCTCTATATGAACAGGAATGGATTGGATAACGACCCACTGAGGGGGCTCTCTACGTTACACTATGAAGTGAAGGGAAACTGACAGATTTATGATCATATTTAAGTGAATAATGACAGGTTATATGATTATTTGTTTAAACTCATATTCTGGCCACTTTACATTGAATTTGTCGGGACTTTTTTATAAAATAAATACATAAATAGATCAATAATAAAAACACCAAATTATATGGGGGGTCCTTAAGAATATTTTAGGGGGGCTTCAGCCCCCCTAAAATAGACCTAATGACAGTGGCATGAACTTGAACACTTCACTGACCAATGGCGTCTTTGGACTGAACCTATGAGTGAACTTGGAGCATCTTCTCTCTGAAGTTTGTTTGTCTGAATGACTCAGCACCTCCATGTCTTCACATGTGCTCCAAATCAGTGACAATGACTCAGGTGACAGGCAGCCAGTTTGCTGCTGCTGGTGCACTCTGGGAAGTGTAGTTCTTTGAGACCCATTCCTGAGCTTCAGCTCAACAGCCATGTTTGTTCAAAGTATATCAAAGGTAGAACACTTATGAAAATGTCACAAAAGCTTTACTTCCTATTGCTTTTAAGTGGTGCATTGACTTCAGCTTCTCAGGCATGTAGATATCTTAGAGCTGGGACTCTTATAAATCTCATCACATTTGGGGAAGACTGGACAAAGTACACCCATGTTACAGCAATTATATATTTCATGACAAATAATGTGTTACAATGGCAACAATGTCCAATGAAAACTCACAGTTTTCAACATATACAAACAGTATGCAGATCTGGCCAACCAGCTAGGGGGAGAACAGTATTGTGTCATTTCTTTTGACAGGTTCCAGGTGGTTGGGACTATAACTTAATATCGTCATTTAAGTGTTTTCACTTTGTCACTTTTATCAAATCCTAGAGGTACAACAGCTCCCTTTTTGTGGCAATAAATAATAATTCTATGTCTGCCATCTAGGTATGATACACATGTGTACTAAAATTCATATATCTTGGTGAAACTTATTGTGGCAGCTGTATTTTGGGGGTGCTAGCAAGGCATGCTGCTCTCACAAATGTTTAGAGTGTATCAGCAAGTGTTAGAACCAACCAGCAGGATGTGAGAGATCATGCAGTCTTAGAAATTACTCGAACAAAGCTTACTATCACTATTCCTACATATTTTGTTTTCAGCGACTTAAAGTGAGGCCGGATTATAAGGTCCTTTAGACTCGTCATTGTTCAAAACTGTTTTCCCAAACACTGGATAGGCTGAATTTTGTTCATCCTCTAAAATTCTCTCTTGCTCAGTAACCAACATCCCTTGCGTCTTGCTCTGTATATCACATCATGAGTCTCTCTAATGATGTGTGATGAAGTTAGTTAATGCAGCTCCTGTAATCTTCCAATACATTTCTGTTTTTTATTGATACAGTACAGATTACAGTATCAAGGTAAATAAGGCAAAAATCTCACTAACTGTAACTTTAGGCTTACATGTACCAGACTGATACGATGTGTGAGAGGTGTTTATACTTTTCATCAACTAGAAATTATTTCAGTCCTCATGGGTTACAAAAATCACAACAAGACTCTACAGAGATTGTGGGACCATGAACATATGCTGTCATCTTACAGGTTATGACATCAACTTATCTGTAAATCTGTAAAGTACAAAGCTGGTCTGACTTAGAGTTTCTCTAAATGGTTGACTCAACATTAAAATATTCAGAAACATTTTATTCCTTCAGTCACTTCTCAGTGTCTCTCTACAGTATATTGAGCTTATAGGAGTCAGGCTTCAGTATTTGAAGTGTAACAATGAGTCTAACTGATTTTCTAAACCATGGATAGAAAAACGTGTAGATCAAAGGATTTAAACAGGAGTTAAAATAGAACAGACATATCACAAAGGCAGCTGATGAAGCATTGAGCATGGTGTCCTGTCCTGTTAGTGTGACACAATAATATGGGCAGAGGCATAACAGAAACACGACAATAACTACACCAAGAGTCCCGGCTGCTTTCAACTCAGATTTCTTAGCTACTTTCACCGAACTCTGAATAGTGCCAACTGCAATGTGAGACCGCATGGCACGAGCCTGAGACACAGCTACCACAAATACTCTCATGTATAGAATTACAATGACTGTGACAGGACCGATAAAGGTCAAAAACAGATCAACAAGTCCTGCAACATGATCAATGACAATTACACATTGTCCAATACAGGAGTTATACCTGCCTGGTTCTTTCAGGTTATCTTTCATTATAAGGCTGTTGTATAGAGCAGAGCAGACCCAACAAAGGCAGGTACAGAGTTCAGCTCCTCTCACAGTGATTTTAGTGGAGTAATGCAAAGGATGACAGATAGCTACATAGCGGTCAACAGATATGAGCACCATGGTTCCTACTGAAGCAGAAGTAAGAATGTATTCCAAAACAGAATACAAAGTACAGATGAGGTCACCAAGGAACCAGCAGCCATTTATGAGTATAATTTGAAAAAACATGAGGAGGCCCACGAAGAAATCTGAGACAGCCAGAGAGAGGAGGAGGAGGTTGGTCGGGGTGTGGAGCTGCCTGGAGAGGAAGAACAGCAGAACAATATGTATCAATATTTATAGCATCAGTTATTCAGGTAACATCAAATAGAGCATAGGCTGAAAGTACACACAAAAGTAAAGCTTTTTGCTATGTAACAGATCCATAAGTTAATGAGTGACTACTTGAAATGGGAGATAGAGATGATGACCAGCAGGTTAAGAGCTGCAGTGAGCAGAGAGATGAAGGAAAGCAGAATGTAAATCAGCATGGTCTCAAAGTGAGGACGTATTGGCTTCCTGCAGGAGCTGTTGAGGAGTTGAGGAAAGCAGAGGCCAGTTTGCTCCAAGGTCTCCATCACCAGAGAGAGGAGAACCTGCTGAGCTCTGACAGCCTTTTGACCAAAGTTTAGACATGATATAACAAATTAGCTCTATTGCCCCTCCTCTAAGATTCTGCCTCACTTAGACTGTCCTTCCACATTTGCTCTGATTAGTATCTTCATTAGTCCCTCCTTTCCAATTTAGGCTTTTCTCAACCATACACATTCAAACTGGAGCTCAATAAAGCTTGAACTTATCAAGATATTAAATGTGCCACAGGTGGACTTGAATGAAAATCAAGAGCTATCTCAATGGTCATCAAAAAAAAACCAACAGACTATAATAAATATTTATATAAAAAAGGTCTTTGGTTTATCACTGGGTTAGGATGGTGTCTCAGTGTGGAGTTTCTGTTCATGTTCCTCCCAGTGCTTTTCTGGGTTTATTCTAGGTGCTCTACTTTCCCTCACCTTCAATAACAGTTTGTTGTAGTACAAAGGTAGGTAGGATAGGTCAGGTTACTATTTTTTTTAATTTATAACAAAAATAATTAATAAAGTCAATAAAACAGAGCACCAGCTTGGAATCGGGGACCAATAACCTGACCAGAACAGAGTCTCTTCACTTTAAATTTAAATATTTGTGGTATATCTAAGAAAAAGAACTGGCCTTCACATGAAGGGGTTGAGTCAATCATTTCAACACAATTCTCATGGACGTTTCAGGCAGGACACCATTCTTCAAGCGAAACTCTCCAAAATGCAACCTAGGGTCTTTTTGTTAATGTACCCGAGTCAAACGTTTGTTTAAAAGCACAGTTATGATGAAAGCGCCACTTTTAAGATTGACCATTTTCTTTTTCTGGTCAAAATCATTTTCAATGGACTGCTAATTTTAAAACACTAAGAAGACTCGACACAACTTGTAAATCATTAATCAAGAAGAACAAACTGTAAAGATGCAACAGGACCAATTTTTATTGATTATACAATATAATTATCACAAAGAAAGCCCTGCATTCCACTGAAGCATACAGTACAAGAGGTGTTTTACAGTATTCATGTTTATGTGCTCACCTATTAGGTTTTGGCTGTTTCTCTTTGTCAGGCTCTCTGACAGTTAATGAACTTGCTTGTTTGAGACACTTAATCAAATCGGTACCTTTCCAATACTCCAGAAATTATGTTCACCATCCCAGGGAAAACACACACACACACACACAAAAAAAAAAAGTTAACCACAACAAGACAAAACAAATTGAAGAAAAGAGAAAGATCCATATGTGTGCCATTGTTACAATTATTCATGTTGGCAGAGATTCAAAACAATGACAACTGATCACAGATCTTCTTGCTGGTAGTCCACATCTCCATGGAAACCTAAGATAAACAAATCCAAGTAATGGTTAGTTGTTAATCCATATATAAAACAGCAAAACGGCAGTGAAACAAATATCTTGACTTCAATCATTTTTGGTGATTAGGTGTTTGGCTGATATTTTATGGAGAACATAGTGGATATTTGGTCAGTTTGTGTCTGTTTGCATGACTTTGAAGGTCATTGTGTTATTAATAAATTTCCATCATTGTTCCATCATCATTGTTTTGTTTCTTTACATCAATCCAGCTGTTGCCAATTGCAGAGTTCTACTTCAAACTTCTCAAACCTTGTAAACATGCTGGTACACGGATAAGAATGGTAACAATACTGACAAAAGATAAGAAATATAGATGAGAAATAAAAAAAAAACCAACATGCTACTTACAAGATTACAAAAATAGCACTTAGTGGAAATCTATAACTAAATTATTACAACATCTAAAACCTCAACATTTTCATAAGCTTTTTCCTTTAACCAAAACAACAAAATAACCTCAAAAAAACAAAAAACAAAATCAGTTTATAATAATCATGCTGATTCGCCTACAATGTTTATGCCCCTGTTTTGCCAGTAAAACGCATTGACAGATGACAGGGGGTGAATATGCAGTCTGCTTCAAAAAGTAGTGAGTGAGAATGATGAATGAATGTACATGTACAGGAAAGTAAAGGAATCAGTACTGAAGTGGCAAGTGAAATAGTGTTTGTTTTTTCCTGATCTAAATTATTTTCTCGCCTGTCTTTATGACCTGTGAACTGGCGATGTTTTTTTTTGTGTGGAACCAAATGAAACATACCACAAGTTCTCATGTCATAATCCCTGGAGAAAGTTTACCTCAGACTTAGAAAACGGATCATCAGAAAACATTTTTTAAAACTTTTTAACAAAGTAACTTGTTAAAATTTCTGGTTAACTTTCCTTACACTGGGTGTGTGTGTGTATATGGGTGTGCGCATTGCCTGCAGTCGATGATGGTGCCACGCTATCACACCAGCTACATTTGCTGAACACGGGTGCTGTTAGAGCAATGCCTTTCTGAGTAAACCTGCTTCTGTTGGGTAGGGTGGCCATTGTGACACTCAAAGTGTTTTGCATTGGAGATCTTCCAACATTTTGACTCAAACTGGGAATGTGTTTTACATTATGGAGGTTTACTACATGTAAACCTCTGAAGAAAACTAACAAATGACAATGATGAATTGACATGAATGGAAAAACTAAATGGGTAGATGGGATATATGACAAAGGGAAACAGCAGGTTAGGGTAGGGAGATCCACCAGATGCATTTCCAGATAATTTGGAACCGAGAAAAGCAGTTGGGAGTTGGCGGGGACGGTAGTTTAACCTTCAAATAAATATGATTTTCGTAATCAGCCATAGAGTGAACTTCTATAGGCACAGTTCTGGGAAAGCACAGGATTCCAAAAGCGAATGCAGCTCCTGTATGGAGAGGTGAAGGCTTGTGTCCTCTATCTTTTAAAAGAAGATTCACAGCTTGTTGCCATAAATGCCAAAAGTGGTATTACAAGTGAGGGCCAAAGCCCCTGGGAGCCAACTGCACTGGATAATTTGGTGATGTTCCATAAATTTCATAAACCCCAGAGCATAAAAAATGCTTTCCTCTCTTATGTTTTGTTTGAATTTGTAATGATCTGAGAGCTTTTATAGACATCTGAATCTGTATCTGGATGATGTAGTTGTCTTCTAAATAGATTTCTCATCTGAGTTTATCTGAAACACTTCAAGAAAGTTTTCCAGGATGACATCAGGGCATGGTCACACAGAGGTGAATGCAGTCAATAACCATTGGCTACTAATGCTGAGTGTGGGCAGTATGGGATGTGAGGCACAAGGAGCTCCGATTGCTAGTTTATTGTCCATTTGAAAGGTCATCCACTTATACATCTGTTCTATGTGTTTCCAATTCAGACTGTATTTACCCCTGACTACACATCATAATCGATGGGAACATCTGAAAATGCTTGTCACAAAGCTGAAAACAGGCCTGTTTTTTAGCTTGTGGTAAACAAATTTGAGAACACAAGGTTTCCACAGGACATCAATAATCTTGAATTCTGCGCTGATGCCATTAATAAGCAAGAGAGTTGCACGTACCTAATAAGTCCAGGCCATGGTGATGAAGGTAGGCTTTTCGTCCTCATATTTTGACATGACAGATCTGCGCCTTCTCTCAGCCTGATTGCACCTCTAGGATGCCAAAACAGAAAATCAGTTTTAGATTTTGGCCAGCACAATCTTTTGAGGCCAAACGATGACCCAAACCAGCCAGTGCTCAATAAAAAATGTCTTGCCTATGTTATTAAATTTGATCATTTACCATTTGTATTTTGTCATTTATGTGAATATGGTCAAGAAATGGGCATACCGGTGCACAGGTGTCCCCCTGCCTGACACACAGCACTAATCTGCAGTGCAAGTAGACACCACCAGTCGTGCCAGAAAACTGGAACATGTTGAAAGAAAAGTAGTTGGATGTTCCTAGCCCATTTCCCTCCACCTTCACTGTCTCATCAGCAGGATTAGGGCAGCTGTTTAAAAACAGCAAAGCAGACATGACTGGGACTGGCCAGCAACATAAAAGAATGGTTTATCACCATGAGCATCAATGTGTAATTCACCCCTTGATGATGAGGTCATATCTCAGGCTTCCACTTGGCGAAGGCTGATTGGTTGCCCAGCAGGAGTCAGTCACCACACGGACTATTGAGTCATCCAACCCACCTGTCTTCAGTTCCACCCAGATTTTCTGGTCCAGATTAATTTCAGTGCTTGACTGGATAGCTACCTTACTGTCAAAGTTGGTGTAAAGCTTCATGGTCAGATTGTAGTTCCATTCTCCAGAAGTAATTTGCCGGTTCACGGAGCTGGAGAGCAAAGACTTTATCAGCTGGCTTCCACTCACACACACCCTAAATATACAGAGATTCAGTCTACACTAGAAAAAAAAAAAAAACAAGTCTCTTGCTTACAAAAAGGTGACTATATAGGAACCAGCCACACACCTGTCTTTAAGTTTGATGGCCAAGCTCTTGATATCAGGCTGACTGTAATAACAGGAGAAGTCAATATGCACTGGGTCGTGACGGTTGATTAGGCCAAAGAGGGAGCTGTTCCGTGTCATGATGGTGTTCTTGTAGATGATTTGACTTTTGTTTGCCTATATGGACACAGTCATTGTTACTGAAAATTCAGGAGCACATACCAGTTTATTAATTCAGCTCAACAAAACAGGGTACCCACTGTGAGCACTGCACCGCAATTGTGGCTGTTGGAGTTAAATGTCACCATGTGGGTTAGGTTGTCCAATTCTCCTTTACAGGCCGGGTCATTTAGGTGTAAGACAGAGAAGTCGATGCCTTTGTCCTCTAAGAGACAATTAGCCAGATTTACTGAAGCAGACTTCTGACTGCAGACCGTTGGTTCACCTGAACACCCATACAAAGACATTATATTAATTTAGCTTCACATCACAGATAAGGAATATGCACACATAAATTCAGAAGTAAAAAGTATCTTTGAGGTAGTATTTTCATATTTTCCTTAAAGGCTTTTTGAGAGTTCTGTGTGTCTTTATTTTCTATTTATTTTATTTTATTTTATTTTTTAACTTTTTGCCAAACCCCTATATTTTTAATCAATTAAGTTAACATGCAAGTCAAATAAATACCTCTATGACAGTTAATCTGTAAAATCAAGAGAATAAAAGCTAGATCATATACAGATAAAGCTTAAAAATGGCTTCTTTTTTTAAAAATGTAGGGTAATCGATTAAGAAAGAAATGGCCAAAAGCTACTTTTAACAATGAATAGAAATACTGGCCCAATATCATGGTCTAATCTTCCACATAAGTTCTATGGATACTCCACTGTTATACCATATATCTGAAAAAGCTTCTTCCAGCCTCTAATGAAATAGCAGCAATGACTTATTTCATAGATTACTCACCAAAAGTGCTTGTTGATCTGTACTTTGAGGCAAAAATGGCCCGACAGTGGCAGCGGGGTTTCCCACCATTGCTCCTCTCGCCACAGAACTCATGGGCACTGCAGAACCTGTCCTGACAGAGAGCTTTAGGGATCCTGGCTGCAAAAACACAAATAAAGAAAAAGATAAAGAAACAGAGACCATGAAATGCACACATACAAGTGGCTGATCAGGAGCCAGAATGCTCCAGTTAATTATGACAAACTGGGCAGTCTGTGGATTAGTGCCAATCAAATACTTAACAATCATTTGATTGCACTGATGCCTCTAAACTGCCTAAAATCAATGCATGACTGGATAAATAAATATGTATCTAAATGTATCATAAATAACTAAATAAATGCAGGTACGATTTTTCTTAACTTTAACAGGTATATTGGTCCACACCCAGGACAATAGCATAGCAATATTTACTGTTGAATAGTTTACTTATGTAGCCGCTCTACCAAAACATGTTAATTTGAGTCTAAAATTGTTTTTCAGTTCTATTTATTCAAAACAATACTGAACTGTATGATTTATAGATCTGTAAATACCTCAACTTGTCTGTGTTGGTCTAATGGCATGTTTAGAGGGTGTTTCATCGAAATGATTTTTTATTTAGACTGTAGAGATTACACACTAAGATATATTTTTTAGCCATATTACACAGGATCAGTTCACACTGCAAAGAAACACTTTTCTACCAACATGTAAATACAGCAAGCATTCAAGAGAAACTGGCTTTATCAGAAAGGACAGATTTCTAGTCTTTTTTTAATGGAAAAAGTGATTTGAATTTAGGATATAAAGCCACTGTTAAACATCTAAGGGTAGATGAAAAACACAGTTGTCTTAAAACTGTGCTATTATTAAACAAAGTTCAAGAGTTAATTTCCTATCAGGTAATATCAAAACATAACCAAAGATGCTGAAAAGCAGCCTTACAGCAGCCGATCTTTGACCTCCAGTTCTCCACTGTGACATTGCCGAGGTGGCTACAGACCCTAGCATAGGCCTCCAGGAACTGGCACTTGAGACCATCTACTGCAGGGTATTTGCACAAAGTGCGCGTGCAGGCAGTAACAAAGGGCTCTGGGTTGATGTGCTTGTTGCAAACAGTGAAGGGAGTCTGCTTCAGGATATTACACCTGTTCAAGTGAAAATGTGACAAGAGGGTTTGAGCATTAAGGTCAGTGAGACACAAGTTTACTAGAATAAACGGGATAATGAGTGTTTAAGGGGTCCATAACAGGTGTAAGTGACCACTGCATGATAAATGTGGTGAAGCATGCCATAGAGGTTAATGTCGCCTGTTCATCCATTTAAAGAGATTTTACCATTCAGTTGTGGCGTTGCAGTTGATTGTACTGTCAGCAGCATCGCTATACTGTATCCCACAGCTGTGGGGCAACAAACAGCAAAGGATCAAAGACTGGCCAACAACACAATGTTAACACTACAGGATAGAGACTGTTGCATGCATGCTCCAAAACCATTTAATCAAAAAAAAAAGGGAAAAAAAGAAAGAAAAAAAAGTGGTTGCCAATAAGTGTTGGTGATATTTCAGGTCTTACCCTGTGGCAGAGTGTTTGGAGATCTTCTCCTCACGGGACCTGCTGGAATTGCCACATAAACCATGTACCAGTGCTCCTCCTGGTCCTGGTTAGTTTTGGCAAAGAGTGCTTGAGATTAATGAACTTTTAAAGTGGACATGCACAAGAGCACAGTGAAGGACAGTTGGTATTCAAAATAAAAACAGAAGCCGAAGATCCATCCATCCATCCATCCATCCATCATCTGTACACATTATATGTACGCCGCTTAATCCTCTGCAGGCTTATTTAAAAATTTTTGAGGGCGGCTGTAGCTCAGTGGGTAAAGCAGGTCGACTAGTGATCAGAAGGTCACTGGTTCAAATCCTAGCTCTGGGCAGTGCTGAGCTGCATGTCGAAGTGTCCTTGAGCGAGATACTGAACCCCACATTGCTCACTAGTGAGGGCCCTGTGATGAGCTGGCGACTTATCCAGGGAGTACCCTGCCCTAGCCCTAAAACAAGGCTGGGATTGGCTCCAGCAGCAACACCCCGCAACCCCATGGAAATGACCAATATTTTTGTTCTTGAAATTTTGTGATTATTTGATTAACTTGTTAGACTCAATAGCAAAACAATGTGCTTTTACATCTCTATTCTGAAACTATGGGGGTCTATACTACCAAATTCTCGCCTCTTGAGGTACAAAGTGGTAATTTGAGATATGGTGGACTTCAGTTGACATTCTCTGCAACACAGTACATAGAAATCTTTGACATGTCACTGTTGTTTCGTCACACCCGTTTTTAAATGTTTTAACAGTTCTACAGTTCTGGCTATAGCTTACAAATGCCCTTTTAAATGGAATGCACTGGAAATTTCACTCCAGGTATATTTTTTCATTTCCCCTTTTTTTATTAAATGAGGTTACAAGGTACAAGGTAAATTTAACATCAATGTTTTTAAAACACAATGATTTCAAATCTATTTTAGAAAAAGGAGTAAGAGTCCTTTACATCTATTTTGGATAAAGAAGTGTTGACGATGAATTCAGGAGTCTCACAGCCTGGAGAAAGAAGCTACTGTGTAGTCTGGTGGTACAGCAGCAGGTACTTCTGTATCTTTTGTCAGATGGCAGCAGGGTGAATTCAGACAGTAGCTGTATCCCAATTTGAGTCTGCATCCTTTGAAGGGTTGCGTCACTAAATGTTCCCGCCCCTACCCAGGCATCACTATTTATGAAGCTCAGGCCTGCAAAAATGACAATCTATGTCATGTGATGTCGCCATGTTCTCTCTCTCTTTCTTCTTATTGGGGTGGGTAAAGAATCTTGGGATATGTGAGGCCACGAAGGATAGAAGCCATGCATCCTCCAAAAACAGGGAAAAGAAGGCTGCATTTGTGGGCCCCATTTGGAGGAGCCTTCAGATTGGGACAGACTTCGTGAGGCGTAGTGACACAATTGGCCTTCAAATGCGGCCTCCAAAATTGGATCGTGTTTGGATGGATGTTGTCTTTTAGTATCTTTGGGCTCTGTGCAGACATTTCATTTCGTGTGCTGGTTTTGGTGCTGGTCTATGCTGGTTTTTCCAGCAGTGGTATGATGACCAAGAAAGGTTCTGAGTGATGATAATTCCAAAGAACCCTAAAACCTGCTTTGTCTCAGCTCAACTGATGTATACAGGGCTGTGCTTTTATATTTTTAAATTATCCGATGACTCTCGTAATTGTTATGTCGCTTGTCGGTTGTATCAGATCAAGGCCATATTTGGTGGTATCGCCAAATAAAATCTTATCATCAAGTAAAATTTACAGGTGATATTTTTGAAACATGAACATCCATGAATAGGAATTTTGGGTGGAAACACAGTATGTGTTTTGACTGTGTGTGCATGAAAAGAATGTGCTTGACAGACATCTCTCTAATCCTCTTGTTGAGGTTGTTTTAGCTGTTAAGACTTGGAGTAATCTGACACCACACCAGTACACAGCATAGCTCTGCTCACACCTGTGAGGGTGTTCAGGCCCTTTGATGTCCTCTCTGCCTTATCTGCAACGGATGAAGCTGCCATTCCAACTGGCATTACTCTCTTGAGTAATATATGACAGGAGGGGGATCAACAATTACATCCCAGCTCATCGATCACATTCAGGCTTTAATATGTGTGTACCTCTCATGTGGATTTGTGCAGTGTTGCCATCAAAATGGACAGACAGTGTGTGGTTGGAGGCTGATATTTTTGCAGTCAATCCCGTCTGGTCCCTTGAGAGCTCCACATCGTGGTCTACCTGAGCTGAGTTGTTGAGCATCAGCTCTTTGCCGTTGAGCTTGAAAAGTGACAAAGGACACAATTTCTCAGACACTACAAATACACGAAGACACTGTTCTCAGTTATCAACAAATGCCTTTCAGAGCTGTCACTATATTTCTGGCGTAACTGAGGTGTCCTATCAAAGAGTTCTCTAGTCTGCTCTCTAGTGGTTGAACATAAGAAATACACTATTTTACTTTTTATGTTTGTAAGTCCTTGTGTGGTACTACAAATATTATATAACTACTAAATGATGTCATAGGGTGTGGGGGACACTGAAATTAATTGTTGGAAATAAATGTGCACGGTTAATGTGCATTTCCAACAGTATCTTCTATCTTTTGTTTCCTGCCATAGCATGAACTCAGTCTGATTTGTCTTTTCCCTCCGATAAAGTATTCATATATAAGACAATAGCTGTTTTCCTTGCAACAGTTCTAGGTATTATGGCTTGAAAAAGTTACCTCACATTGCACTGACTTGATTCTTAAACTTTAACTTACAGGTTGGATGCCTGTGTACCACATAGAAGTTATTTTGCTGAGCTACACATTTGGAGAAATATGGAAAAAAAAATTATGTTTGATGTTATGTTTTGCATTGCGTAGGATTGCTCCTGACTTGTGTATTGTGAACATTTAGTCAGCAGTTAATGTTTTGCAAAACCTATGTAGATTTGTAGATGTCTTATGTACCATATTGACATTTTTACTAAATTTGTCACGTAAGTTCACCTTTTATGTACAGTATATGAGCTCACATATACCTGCCAAGAAGAAACCTGCCAAGCCAGTGACAACATGATCTTTTTTTCCTAGCCCTAACCAAGGTGTTTGTGCCTGAACTTTACCAGACCATATGCGCTGCATTGTCACAACATAAAATTAAATTTTGAACCTAGTAAAATGTGAAGTTGCAACTGTGATGGGAAAATTCCTTTTCATTATGGGTTGATGAATTTTGAACTATTTTGTTGAATATGATTTCTTAAAACATTTATCTAACTTGCTTCATGTGACTGATATCTTATGCAAATGTATGAACACCTAACCTCTGCCCTATATGATTGTAATAGAGTCACGAACCAGCCATAACTCAGATAGAAAGTCGCCCTCTTGTCTCATGTTTTATGTCTGAGTCCCAGGTCATGCATCATGAAGTTTTAACTTTATGTCTTGTGTCGATGAGAAGCCTGTCTGATTGGAATAGCCGTATGTACATATGTGTGTAGCTTAATCACTGCTGGCGCCGAGAGTGCTTGTCTCTTCCCCTGACCTTGTTGTTATCTGTGTATAAATTGTGAACACTCCTTTACTCTGGGCTCATTTCGCTCGGCTCATGAATTTGGCTGCGTGGTGGGACCATCTGCAGATGGTTGGATTAAACAGACAGATCTGACTTACTCTTTTATTGACAGAAATTTCCACCACACAACACAAAGAAATGTAATGTTTGAACATAGTGGTTTGCGGAAATGTACTGAGTTTTATCCCGGCAATGCAACCATGATGAGATAGAAAACACGTGGGAATTTTCTGAATGTAACTACACACTACATGACACATCAACACATTACAATAGCTACTGTTGCAGTAGGTAATGTACCTGAACTCTGCCGCCTTGTTCCAGGGAAATCTGAACACCTGCACTGTCCAGCTGCAGTATCACATGGTCCAAAAAACTAACATCTTTACGGCGTCTTTCCTGGAAAACCCCCAGCACTTGGAGGCCTGGAATTGACACGGACCTCATAAGAGTGTACCCGCACCTGTCCGGGACAGAGCGGACTCTGCCAATGAAGTCAATTACAGTGGAGCCTGTCACGGTGCACATGGTGTTCAATATGCAACTGAAGGAGGCGGGGAGAAACAGACAGAAAACAGGAAATAACACCATCAGTGGATATTAAAGACTAAACAGGACACAAGATTAAAGATTCATATTTAGAAATTAGTGAGGTGGTAAACTTACTGGGTTTCACTCCAACCATCATAGTTGAAAATAGTGTATATTTGGACCTGTTTCCTTTGAATAATTATTTAAAATATATACCTCCCATTTCCTTGGCAATGCTCCATGGGACCACAATCACTGACAGCAGTAGCAACTCCACTCACATTGCAGGTAACAGTAGAGCAGATGTTTGGATCCCTTACTGTTGTATTTGTCTTATAAACATTACCTAAGAGGTTGGAAAACTTCATTTAGGGAGTTCATATAGTAACCCAATTAAATATCAGCTTTTGAGGCTTAAAATTAGCTTCTGGAAAACACTAGATTTACTCACCTGAGAGTCTGCATCCACTCATGTCTGTGATGACACCCTTATTGGTTTGAGCTGTGTGGAATTTCTGTTTAGACACTGTAAGGCCATTTACTTGTGAATCTGCCTCCTAGAAAGTGCCAAAAATAATCACTGTCTAAGACCATAATAAAGACAAATTATTTAATAGGTCAATAATAAGACAAACAAAATAAGAAAACACAAAACTAAGCTAAAGCTAAGACTTTTGTTATTAAAACCAGGTCCAACAATGGAGAAAGATGACTTGCTCTTCAGTCCAGGCTTTTTAAGAAATTGTTTCAGGTCTATGTCACCAGAGCCAACAGCTATATGGTCTTTAAGTTGTGCTGGTGGTTCTTTCATGGAAATGTACACTTTTTGTCATTTTCTTTTAAATTATATCACCTTTGTACTTGAAATCTAAGAATCATTTTCAATCTGAATATGCTTGTCTACTCTTTTGTCAGTATGCAAGCCATTGTCCTGTGAAAAAATATTCATTCCCCACATTTATACTGTTCATATGTTTTGTTTTGTTTTTTTGTTACTGTACTTACAACAACAACATTTGTATATGCGGAATATGTCTTGATTGCCAGAATTGCTTGTGTCCCAAAATTGCCAAGTTCAACTTGTTCAATCTGGAAACAGAAAAAGACAAGATGCAGAGACAACTAAGAAACAATGGCCTTCTTAGAAAAGGCAATGATTTGAAATATCCCTACTTATATAAACAATAATATAATTAAAGAAACAAAAACAAAAAACTGACAACGAAAAACAGACAATCATTGAAAAACACTCACTTCAGACTGTTGACTGTCTTTTAAAGGTATTATGTTGACACATTTCCCAGCGTTCTTGAGGTTTGGCAGAAGTTTATGAACTCCAGATCCAGTAGGTATTTCTTTTGTCAGTACTGCCAGGTCACCTCTGTCAGCTGTTCCTCCAGACATCACAATACAGTCATTTTTGATTCCAGGTTTATATAAGCCATTGAAGCAAACTGCAAATCTGTTAGCACTGAAGGCCACCTGTTTAAATATTACAGAGGAGACAAAACCAATAAATGATAAATGTAACCAGAAAAGTTTAAACTTAAAAAGGTTCATCATTTTAAATGATTAATTGATGACAGTCTAAGCTTATGAAATGTTTGTATGTATGCATACAAATGTTAAATATACAAATATTTTAAATTGTGTAACATGACTGAAGATGTTGGATTTTTGTCCTTTTTTGAAAGCTTTATTCTGGCATGAGAACGTACATGTTTTTAGGCAGTGTAGTAAGAAGTACTCAAAATTCATACTTAAGAAAATGTAAAGCTATCATGTTAAAATGTGAATATTACTTGAGTCAAAGTCTTTAACTATCTGATATTGAACGTACATGTTACATATATGTATATACTGTATACTACAGGTTGACCGGATATTTGATATTTATCTTTTTCTTATTATCAGGATCTGGGTTTTTTGTCTGAATATCTTAATATTTTAACTGAGGGTTAATAAGTGGAATAAACTTAAAAAGTAGCAAATAATGGATACAATCAAGTAAGTAAGAATCTCAAATTGCACTTACAGTACAGTACTAAGTGATTGTACTTAGTTACATTCCATCAAATCAATTAAATGTTATGACCGTTGTCATCTGCTCTCACTTGATTTTACCCTGTGCATGTGCAAATCACTGTGGACTCTAAGAGATACATCTTGGTCACATTGACAGTAGGTGGAAAGACATACATATATCATGAGAGCTTATATAACTCACATAAATTTTGTCATACTCCTGTCCATAATAGGTGATGGGGCATGAGGTGATGTTCATCTCCCCAGAACTGGTAAACGTCTGGTTTGTTGCAGTAGTACCTGAAGTTATGAAGACACATGCTCTGTGCAACATATGTGGTCCAACATCGATAAATCAAGACCACAGAATTCAAAGGGAGGAGGCTGACATGTTAATTTTGGACAGTAGATGCAATTCTGTCTTACACAGTTGTTAGTGAGATTGCCAGCAACTCAAATACTGTGACACTATTCTTTGTCAAGTTAACATTGTGTCTAAGTGTATCTTTTGCAAAATGCATTAAAGGCACTACAATTTGAAAACAGGAAAGGCACTTAGTCCAAAGACATTCTCTAACTAAAAAACTTCAAGGATCCAATAAAGGACCAATCAAATTGTGCCTCTTTACCACATAGCTTCACTACATTGTGACTAAGTCTAATGAAAGTGTTTCACATTTAGACAATTGCACTTTATTGTGAGAGTTAGATGAGGAAACTACCAAACTAAATATATGGCTAGAGTCAGCAGTTGCTTAGCCTATCTTGATTTAGCTGAGCATAAAGACTTGAAACAAAGGAAACAGCTATCCAGGCTCCCCCAAAAGACAAAAAAATCAAAACAAAAAAACAAAGCAAAACACACTAAAGTTGAATTTCTCAAAGTTGAATCTGCCAGACAATTTATTTACAGGGGACAGTGACTTCCTGGAGCCCATACTGGTGACCTGATGTAGTGTCATCTCCCCACATCTTTGTTTGAGTTGTGAGGCCATCTTACCTGATACCAAGGTAAGTGCAGCCAAGCAAAGTACACAGTAGAACATGTTGGCAGTCCGCCGACAGGGACCTGAAACACAGTTGGAGTAGTCACAAACTTCTAACCTGAAAATTAACTTTGTAAAAACCGTGGATTGCTTAAATATTCTCTTTTAAAATGTAATGGTGACATTTGAATTTGAAAGTGTCTTCCTTTTATTTACCCTTCCTTTCCAAAAATTATAAATACATTATAAATTTTCTCTAAACAACATTTGAAAGTTGTTTAGAGAAAAAATGGATGGATACGTCAAGGATACACAATTTATTGTCATTTTTTAAAACAAGAGTTTAAAACGTACATGTTTTTACCTGAATATTAAAATGATTTCTATTGTGAATAAATACATGCAGTCACACAGATGCTTAGTGCTTATCAATGACCCATGTTCCCACTTTAACTCTGTTGCAACTTCAATGCTTAACAGAGAAAAGATATTTCAGTGTAGATGAGCACTCAATTGTCACACGGTCCACATCTGTCCTGTTTTGGATAATTGCTCCTGCCTGTCTCTCCCTTTATGTCTCTTACCTCCACCCATTTGATCGTCACACATCATCACCCTGCTTAAAAAAGCAGAAAAATGGCTCGAAGTTTAGAGACGAGCAATAAAAAGCATTTAATCCCTACTCAATGAATGTATGCGGTAACCAGTGACACCAGTGACGTTACCTAGTAACGCGTTACTCTAATTTGACCATTTTTTTCAGTAATGAGTAATCTAACGCGTTAATATTTCCAAACCAGTAATCAGATTATAGTTAGTTATTCAAGTCACTGTGCACTACTGTTGTCATTTTCCTTAGTAAATATATATTTTTGGTTTCTTCTTGCATCTTGGGGAGTGATGTCATGTATGCGACAAGTCACGTTTTTCAGCATGAGGACAACTCACATGTAACACCACCTAGTAACACAAACACAAACAACAATGGAGGGAGGAGAGAGATACGCGTTTTCTTAGATGGAAATACAGTCATCATTTTGAGTTTGTGTCAATTAAAGATGAGAATGTTAAGGTTCATTGTACACTCTGGCGACAAAGTACCATGGAGCTTCAAAAACACAACCCCAAATTTTAAGAAGCGTTTGGAGTTGCAGCACAGTTAAGTTTACAGAGCAGGTCCCACCAGGTGGTGTTAAGCAGAGAGCTGTGAGCAAAGCCACGGCCTCGACTTCTGCAGGAGGTCCCAACCACCCAAACAACAAAAGCTGGACTTCAGTGCAAAACAAGTAAGTGGGGGGGAGTTGAAGAAGGTGGTTGGGCGGTATGTTGTAGAGGAAATGCTGCACTTAAACACGGTTGACTCACCTTCGTGCCATAATAAACAATAACCCTACTACTATCAATGCCGTGCTTGGCGTAACTGTTAAAAATACACTTCCAATAAAGTGAGTATTGGCAAAACTGGTCATTTTTATGTTGTCAGCAGCTGCTGAAAAGTAACTTATAAAGTAACTTGTAATCTAACTTAAAAACAAGTAATTAAGTTACTTTTTATGTAATCAGTAATCATATTACTTTTTCAAGGTAACTGTGGCAACACTGGTGGTGACCTCCTAAAAGTGAGTCTAAACATCATACTAACACTGTAGGTTTCGAAGAACTATATAGCCTGTTTGTAATTTTCCAAACCAACACTGAGCATATGTTGACATTTAATGACCCTTCATCATTAATTATCAAATTAATGAGAAAGCAGTTCAAAGGTGCTGATGTTCCACTCAGATGCCTAAACGTTGTTCATTTCAGAATATAGTATATGTCACAAAATGAGAAATCAGCTCCTTTACACTGTAGACTCTTCTGGAATTAATTAAAAAGCCATGTTTCGATGAAGGTCACTCAACTAAAATGTAGTACAATATCCCACAATCGATTTTATATTTGAATTATAACAAAGAATTTCTGTCTCTCCTACACATCTGTATACAAATGTAAAATTCACTTTTTCTGAATGAATTGCATGTCAGAATATTTTACTTGCATTGCGGCAAAAAAACAAAAAAAAACAACAAAAAAAACAAAAAACAAACAAACATGCTGTTGAATTATCCAGTCTCTGTAACTGCTTTTGTTTTTTTTTGTTTGTTTTTTTTTGTTTTTTTGTTTTGTCTATTTATTTATATCATTTAATTTTTTTCAGAATTTACCACCAAACTTTTGTCTTTTTTATATCCAACTGTACAAAAAGTTGTCTGAATAATTTTAAAATGCACAGACAAAAGGTGAGCAAACATTTCCAGGTTTTCTTACCCTCTAGAAGAACTGTTGAAGACCAGGGATCCCAGGCTGCCCAAGTTTCACTGGATGCATCAGCTAACTTATTTGTCCACCTCGCCTCTCTCTGTCCCCCGACTCTGTCTTTATACGTGTCCTCAATCTTGTTTACTCCCCAGCGGAACGAGAAAATTCGCACAGATTCTTTTGGCCTTTTGCCAAGCCAAAGTTGCTTCTGTCAGGGGACATTCCAGTTAACAAATACTCTGTAATTAAGTGACAGCTGCTGATGCAGGATGTGAGTACAAACTTGACAATGCTAGGTGCATAATTACTGCCATTATGAGATACAATACATTTTGAAAATGCAAAATGCTTAGTTATTTAGCATGTGTGAGAATCTAAACTAAACTCTTTTATGTCACTCATCATAAAGAAATAGAGCTTAAAGTGCCTAAAATTTAATGTAAGTCTTAAAATATGTAATGTATGACACAGCATAGATCACATATTACTGTATGAAAACAGTACTGGCATGGCCTTCATGTAAAGATCTGCCAACATATTGATTAGTATTTATAGATACTGTTTGGGTTTAAGGTCAGATGAGTCATCATTTGTTTGGTTCTGACTAGCGAGTCTGTGTTGTGTCTATATTTACTTTTTAAAAACACATTTCGTGTGAGCGTTCAATAATTGGTTGGACGTGACGTGTCAATCAAATTGCACAACACAAAAGAGAAAATCTTTTACCTCAAATGTTCATTTCAAATCAAGAGACATGCAGTCTGGAATGTAGGAGGGCTGGAAAGAGTTTGACAGTTCTATTCGAAGTGTCACTGATGACCTTTACCTCCAGGGAACATCTCTGACACTTGAAAGGCCCAGGTGTGGCCAAACCAGTCACAAGCTAAGCACAGGAAAGAGCTTTAGAGAGTTACATCACATCATGTCACGCAGAAGCTCCCTAGCAGGTAGCAGCACATGCAAATACATGACCAAATTCCCGTCAGATTCAGTAACAATATACTATTTTCATGGGTGCTTGAATCTAATTTTTACTCAGTAGGATAAACATTCCTTGTTTTTCCAAAATCCTTTGTAATCAAGCTTCACATGTGAGGACTGATCAATAGAGTTATCTCTATAATGGCCTGCAGGTACTGGGATGGGTTCCTTTCAACATGTACTGTAAATATCAGGACTGTTTAGTTCTCTGGTGCACCTTTTATAAGACAATATGACTTGTGTGATTGGTGGCTATAAGGCCTTATAAATTATGTATTTTCACATTCTTGTATTTGATTAGTTTTATGACTATGATAGACTCTATGATAGACTTTCTCAAGTTGAAAAAAGATCTTTTAACTTGACAAACCTCATACATGCATTCAGTAGTAACATCACGGTGATAGGCCAAAATTTTCTCTGTGCCCCTAAACAAAAGCGCACGCTCGTGCGCACTGCATACACGCACGCGCGGACGCACACACACACACACGCTTAGACACCGCACAGCCACTCGAGAGAACTGCTATTTCAGGGGTGGACTGGCCTTCAGGAGTATTGGGATTTTTTCATTTCAGATATCCAAAATGAAAAACTATTCCAGATATCCAGAATGTAATTTAGAATATCCAAAAATACATTATGACTAGTAAAAATGTCATTATGAATATCCACAATATATATATACAGATGTCCACAATTGCATTTTTACTAGTCATAATACAGGATAGCCGTAATGACATTTTTACTAGTCACAATGTATTTTTGGACATTCAAAATTTCATAGTTATGCATTCTGGATATCTGATATGAAAATAATGACTAGTAACAATTGGATTGAAGATATCTGTAATGGGAGTTTTTCCTAGTAAGAATTCAATTGCAGATATCCAGAATGTTCATTCTAGATATCCAGAATGTAACTGTGGATATCTGAAATTGAAAGCTCAATACACATGAATGGCAAACGTGACGTCCTTTGTCCTCGGAAGAATGTCATTGTGGATATCTGAAGTTCTTTTTGACTAGAAAGAACTGAATTACAGATATCTGCAATACATATCCAGTCTAACTATTAAATGTTAAAACAGCCACTTATACTATTTAAGGATTTTTAGATATCTTAAGTTTAGTTTTCACTAGTACAATCAAAGTTGTAGATATCTTGAATTAACATTTCTACTAGTAGGAATGTTATTGCGGATATCTTTAATTACTATTCTGACTAGTGAGAATACAATTTTGACTGGGAGAGATGCTATTAGGATCTAAAATGCAATTACAGATAGGACAGTGGTTCGATTAAATGTTAAAACGGCTTGCCATACTGCGCCTAGACATTTCTCTGTCGACGCAGTCAAGAACGTGAGAGATTGGTGAAAAAATCAAACTGAGCTTCAGCGTCTGTCTGAGGAGGACAGCAACAGGGCCAGGCTGCCTAGTGGAGGGAGGAAGAAGGCTAGCGAGGAGCTTGAGATAAACATGCGGGGATGAGTGATCAGCAAACGGGAACGCCACAAGAGAGTGTGACAGCAGAAATGAGGAGTTTGCCGCAACTGCTGGTTGGCTAAATCTTTTCCTCCGCCGCAGCAACTTCACTTGCAGAAGGATGCCAGAGAATTCACCGAGAGGCTGGCGAAGTTTGTCACATTTTTATCCTAGATTTTTGGGAGGAAGGAATTAAACGTCTATCCCAGATTGCCACTTGATCCCAAATAATGTCTGGTCTGTTAAGTGATTGAAACACATAAACACCCCGGCTATTATTTGGTATGTTACGGTATGATAAGTCTCCCAGCCCGGGAAGAGAGACGCATCACAGTGCTCAGCTGCAGACACAGCAGAGAGGTGACGAGACGCGACTCATCATGACTGACAGGCATCAAGGCCACTCAGCGTTACCTTACCTTACCGCCCCCAGCTATTTCATTCACAAAAACAGGGGCCTGTGGAAATTTTTGACAGCTGTTTTTTTTTTTTTTTTTTTTCCCCTTCCTTCATGGGCCCCTCACGGCATCTGGGCCCTGGTGCACCAGTTGCACCGCCGATACTTACGCCACTGCATGTATTTCTTCGCACAGGTCAGGCAGGATTAAAGAATTATTTGTCTGACTCCATTCACTACCATACGTATTTTTTTTTTCTAAAATATGGTCTGATGAGGGAAATACACATCTATTCTCTATTGCACCACGAAAGAGCCAATCAAAAAGCCTTCAATTCCACTGGCTCCTTTAGCCAGGCTATCTTAGGTTGAGGTAGTTAGAATCAGCATTATATAGACATTTTTGACTCTATCAGCAAATATGATTTGAAAATTCATTAAGGGGAAAAAAACATTGGAGAAAGTATTTCAGAACCTGCAGCTTGTCCCACTCAAAGTACAGTGAAATTGATTATTATTTGTTGCTTAGTTGTACCTAAGAAGAATGGCTAGGACATTGAAAATGCAGATCATTTCACAAATATATATATATATATTCACAAACTCATTTTTTTTTTTTTTTTAATTCTCCTCAGCCAGTGCACATGGAGCTGAATGCTTGTCTGGTACTCTCAGAGTATGGTATTCAAATCAGGAAAAACATAGAGGAAGTATTAATCAAGAGCTATGTAGTCTGGAATGTGTAAGAGCACAGGAACAAGTCCAAAGTATACTGGAGCACATACATTAAGACAATACACATTTATTCAGTGATTAATGTTTTAATGTGATGTGTGTCTTTAACAGAGTAAAACAACACAAAGACTCCAGCTGCTCTGCCTGAATCCTCTGTGATTTACTGAGTTTCCTGATGATCAGATGTCTCTGCTTTTTGCCACAGTAAATAAAGTGCTTCAGTTGAGACTGAACACTGACTCACCATTAACACGAGGATCAGTCAACGGTAGCACATGATATTGAGGTTACAGTATGTAAAAACAAATAAGATAAAGATTATACATATAATCACACTTTTCAGAATTTTTCTGTGACATGTACTTCATTAAATACATATATACATACAATGGAAGTGGTAGAAATGTATACATGTTAAGGCCAGCACAGTCTCTACAGTATGTTGGCTTCACAGGAGTCAGGCTGAAGTATCTTTAATGTTACAATAAACTGAATGGATTTTCGAAACCAGGGATAGCAAAAAGCATAGATCACCGGGTTTAGGCAAGAGTTGAAATAGAAGAGCCACGTCTCTAAAGGCACAGATGTCACACTAAACAAGGTGTTCTGACCTATGAGAGAGGAACAGTAATATGGACAATGGCATGACAGAAACACAACTACAACAACACCAAGAGTCCTGGCTGCTTTCAACTCAGATTTCTTGACATAAACAGTCTCTGAGCTCTTAAGTGTCACAGCTGTAATGTAGGACCGCATGGCACGAGCCTGAGACACAGCCACCACAAATACTCTCATATACAGAACTATGATGACAGTGACAGGACCGATAAAGGTCAAGATAAGGTCAACAACTCCTGCAGTGTAGTGAACGACAATCACACACTCTCCGGCACAGGAATTATAAATGCCTTGCTGTTTTAAGTTTTCCATCATTATTAGACTGTTGTATAGAGCAGAGCAGACCCAACAAAGGCAGGTACAGAGTACAACTACTCTAACAGTGATTTTAGTGGAGTAATGCAGAGGGTCACAAATAGCTATATAGCGGTCAACAGATATGAACACCATGGTTCCTACTGAAGCAGAAGTAATAATGAAGTCTAACACACCAAACAAAGCACACATGAGGTCACCAAGGAACCAGCAGCCATCTGTGAGAAGGATCTGAAAAGACATGAGGAGGCCCATTGAGCAATCTGCAACAGCCAGAGAGAGGAGGAGGAGGTTGGTTGGCGTGTGGAGCTGCCTGTATTGAAAGAGGGGCATCATATGTGTTATTGTTTGTAGTGCCAATTTATATACCATTATAAAATTTAGCAGACATGATCAATTAGTAAAATGCAAAAGCAGAGTTTACAATCATGAGTTAACACATAGCCAGATCTGACACTTTCTCTTTCTGTGAACCATTAATTTATATATGTCTGTCACTTTCATAAATTGATTAAATCATTTGCTACTTGAAGTGGGAGATAGAGATGATGACCAGCAGGTTGAGAGTTGCAGTAAGCAGAGAGATGAAGGACAGCAGACTATAAATCAGCACAGCCTCAGTGTGTGGGCGCTTTGCCCTCCTGCAGGATGTATTGAGGAGTTTTGGAAAGCAGAGTTCAGTTTCTTCCAGTGTCTCCATCATTGAAGAAAAATGATGAGAGGAGAGGCTGCTGACCCTGTTTGTTCTGTCAAACATCTGATTTATCTCTCCTCCCTCTCATCCCCTTTTTTCCCAACTATAGCTATCTTTTCATTTTCAGAATTAGGTCCATCCTCCTCCACAGTATCACCCACAGACAAAGGCTATGTAAAGGTGTGGCCTCTGCATGCCGTCAGGAAAATGATAGATGAAGAATTTCCTACTCCTGTAAACATATTTGAGTAAAAATATAAATATAGAAATTAAAAATATAAAAAACACTGAACAAATACAGAAAAATTATACGTTAAAGCAAAAAAGTTGTCTACTGCCAACTTAAAAGCACACCAACGAGCAGGTTATCTTTACTGTATCCTATGTGTCAAATCACAGCAGTGTTCCCACTCAGTTGTATGCTGATTTTTATTGTTTGATTGTTATCTCTTGAGGGCTATCCTAAATTCCATTTTGGGATTTGGGACAGCCTGGCAATCTTGGCAGGAGCTATAGTAGTAGTAAAAGATGTGGTAGTACTGTTTTTAAAAGTTGTAGTAGAGGTAGATAAATACATTATAGGTCGGGTTTTAGGAGGCCCTTGCAGAGCTTCTGAACATTCTTAATCAGGAATGGAGACACGGACTGAGCCACAATTTAAACCCTGGTGTTACTGTGCTGGCTGGCAAGTGGGGCATCATGCCTGGTGGTCTCCAAAGAGGATCAGAGGATGTGGTGCCCATTCACTCACATCCCAAAGATACCATAAAAAGTTGAGGCAACATCAAGTTAGTTTGCAAAGCTGGTAAGAGATGGAGCATTTATTATTGAAGAAGTTGGAGCAATCGACAGCTGTCAAAGGCTGTCCATGTAAGGCAGCTGAGCAGCCCTCAGTGCTACAGGAACAGCAAACAGTTTTCACCCATAATCCTGCAGACTGTTTGTGACCATCAAGTCCGCTTCACTGACATGATGCACCACAGCCCACTGTACTGGAGTTAACCATCCTCCAGGGCACTTTATCCTTGCAGAGGTGGGGGTACCCATGCCTACAACAATCCCCTCATAATTCCCTACAAAAGGCCAATACAAGGTGTGTGAGTCCAGCACTGAGGACACTGTTCTAGGACATCTTTATGGCAGCCTTTGATTGTGTCTGCCCCTGCAAAGCAAGGATGAACAAGTACACCATTAGCCGGATAATTTGTATTCATATTTGTTGCTGATTTAAACCTGAAATTGATATGGCTTGATCATAGGTTGCTAGATTTCTAACACCAGTTACAGAAAGGTCTCAGAATATAGCTTCAGATCAATGTTTGTGACCCCAAGACTAAGATAAGTATTTATAAAACTGATTTTCTATAAACTTTAGACACTATTATTTTGTTTGTAGTGTTTCTTAAAACTGCAAACTCTGTGCACGTTGGGGCTACCACATTGACATATCAGGACGTATTTTATGTTATATTTAGGTGCCCGTCGTAAACTCTGAGATCTGCATGGCTTTATACGGAAAGGCACATCGGTGCTGACACATAGACATGAAGATTGATTTTTTTTCTTTAAAACAATAGCTATATATTATATATAATAGCATTCATTTCTACACATGCAAACAATCTATACAAAAAATCTTAACAAACTGTTTTCAGCAAACCTAAACCATTCAGTGGTTTTATTTTAATTTCTTTAATTTTGATTTTTGATTTTTGATTTTTTTTTTTTATATATTCTATAAATATTAGAGACATGAACTCTGAGAAATGTGACATTAATTATTTGATTCAGTGTTAGCCTCTTTGTTACAGGAGGACCCCTGACCTTGAATAAAAATTAGATTTCATCAAAGTATGACAAAGCTGAACTATATGTTTTACATAAGCTGGAGACTATTCAAGGACCTCTTAAACATTAACTTCGAAGCTTGTTGGACATAAAGGGAGTACTGGAAAGACTGCCAACATGTGAACATTTGTGGTAAACTTTTAGAACCGATATTCAGCTATATTAAGCCTATCTAAAAATGTTAATCTTGTTCTCTATGTGTAAGTGTTATGAATTATAGATGGACTCAATGTAATTGGGCATAAGTCTTACTGGTACATAGACTCTTGTGAAAGGGTTTCTTGGCCAGATTTTAAGAAGCCTTTGAAATGGCCCAGTCTTGTAGTGCTGCTGTGACACATTTGGTCTTCGAATGCAGCCTTGAAAGGATGCAGCCCCTGAATTAAGACACAGCTGATTAGAGGATGGAAGATATCAGCCTTCTTGTTGCGTTCATTACAGTTGTGATTGCAGCACCGTATTTATTCAGTGAACTGGAATGTTTAGATTTCTTCTCACTGTCTGTCACTTTCTGTCTCTTTTACAGGATTTTCGATGATAGTATTTTTTCAGCGTCACTTTTTCAGTTTCAACTTTCCGCCACCGCTTTGGCATGGATAGGAAAGGTCTGATGGGAGGGCCAAGAAAGTGTGTTTTGGATATTCACATGCTAATGATGAGTCATCTGCCTTACTCTGCCTCTGATTTATTGGCTTTTTTTGTTTTTTCATGCTGAACTCTGAACTGTTTTCTCCCAGTCACTCTGGAAATGTCTATTTTCTGGGGTTTAAAAAGTTGTTTCTGTGGCCCTTCTCCTGGTCTGCTGCTGCTCCTGTCTGGGTCACTTGTCTTCTGGAGTCATTTTTTGCTGTCAGACTGTCTCTGGGCTTTTAGGTACAGCAGATTGGCAGGCTGCTGCTAGGCTCTGCCCACTCCACCAAACAAGCACAGAGAGCCAGTCATGGGCATGTGTTTACCACGGCAACCAGGGCATGTGAGCGGAGCGAAGCGTGGAACGAGCGGGGCATGGAGTGTGCAAAATATAGTCGGAGTGCAGAGCGGGTTTTATTCCAAAGGCCAGAGCGAAGGTTCCGTTTCGCTCCAGTTCCAAGACTGATCATTAGATGGCAGTACAAGGCCATCAAGGTGACAGCCCAAAACAATCTACTGTTCTTTACAAACTGAAAAGGGTTTCAATCGACAGGCTCTCTCCAGCAACAAAGCCGCTGCACATCAGTTTAGGCCACAATGGGCAGTGTGTCCCAGGTGTAATTCGGTGGAAAACACCAGGAATTGCTCCCTCTTTTAAATTTGAGTGAGCATGGAGCGATTTCACTGGAGCTGAATTAAATTTTAGGTGAGCTGAGAGCGATCTATGAGCGGAGCTGTCTGATATAACTTTGAGTGATGGAGCAAAGCAGCGAACACCCACATAAGCGGGGAGCGGAAATTCTTGCCGCTCAGCTCCGCCTACAGGCTCACAGTCTGCTGCATCAACTACACTGCTGGCTGTTGGTTTTCAACAACTGCATGAATAACACATGCGGAGCCCACGCAGTCACAGAACATACTGTTAGGAAATAGCACGCTAGACAGCTAATTCTTGACTCTTTAGTAGCCTGATTAAACTGTAAATTTATAAAGGCTCACTGAGCTCCCACCTCTCTCTGGTTGTAGAGTGGGACTATCAGGGTACCCATGGTGGTGTGGACACAGCAGGGCAGCCAAGAACAGGCCCTGGGCCATGGGTTTTGGTCCCAGTGATGTCCCCCACCTACAAACAATAGTTCACTATAAAATTAAGACTTTTGTAGTGAGCATGGTTCATGTCTGGACCACAGTGAAAACAAATATCAAGAGAAAGGAAAATATAAATAAGGAACACATACAGTATTATAAAAATAATCTGAGTCTGCTCACTTGTCTGCTAAGAGACAGTGCTTCAATGTATCAAGTTACTGAAAAGGCTGCTCAACTAAGGCCTGTTTTTGGTGAAGTGCAAGAGAAGAAATCACAAAGTCAAATGCTATGTAAAATCAAACATCTTTATTTTGAGCACAGCATTTTGATGAGGGGTGATGGCCAGGGGACATTTATTGATGAGTAATGGCAGAGCATCAGGAAATTAAGAAAGACTGAGCTATCCTTTAGGCTGCAGCAACTGATAAGATACAGTAGTATAAGTCTATTAACAAAATAAATAATCCAGATTATGAGGTCATCGATATAAAATGTAGCATAAACCAAACTAACACATACTGCACTGCTTTCAAACAACACAGCTCTGCTAATTCCATTAACATGTTCTTCTTTAAGAAGATTTGTCCACATTCTCTGCCAAAAGATGAGATCTACTTGCAGCGACAATGTCCCCTGCTGCTGCGAAAACTCTCTCACTTGGTACAGATGTACCTGGGAGTGGAAGGTAATGTCGGGCAAGTTTAGCAATATGAGGAGACTTATGCTAGTTGCTTTTCCTCCATGAAAGTAGATTGTCATCCACAGGAATGCAGCCTGTGGGCCTGTATGCCATGACCTCCTCCTCAGTGATCGAGGACAAAGACATGGTAGTTCCCTTCTCTGTTGTAAAGAGCTCTCCAAAAAGCTCTGCCATGGCATATTTTTTCTGAGGAGGAGATAACTTTTCTGATGCCTCTGGCTCTCCAGCTGAGGATGAACTGGCCACCTGGGCTTATTTGGATTGACCATGCATGATAAAATGACAAATAGTATGGTAGTTCTAAAAAATATTGATAACAAGACTTTCTTGCTAGCTCTAAAACTCTTCTCTACTCTAGACTTGGAAAAGGAAAAAAAGCAAAGATTCAAATATTCAGTTTAGTTTAAAAAAACAGAGAAATGGTAATGATGATGAAATGCATTTAGGACTAATTGCATAATAAAACAATCCCTGCTCCTCAATTTCCATGATCTCTGTAGATTTTCTGAACATAGTCGTCTTCCAAGTAGGGCAGGGATTTAAATCTTGGATCCAGGGCAGTGGTCCTGTGCAGATAGTCCTGAAGATTAAGGTCCCTGTATCTATCCTCCAGGTTCCTAGTGATGGCTGCCTTAGCATCTTTGATGGTGGAGCTGTCCTCTTCACTGGGTGTCATGGATTTTAGTATCATCTTCTGCAGAGGGATGATCATGGACAGTAAAGGGGATGTTTCTGTGCTCATGAGCATTGTCACATTCTTCAGAGGTTTGAGAATCTTAGTTAGGTCCTCTGCCAGTTTTGCCTCACTGTCAGTCAAAACAGCAATGTCTTTGACAAGATCCTTGCCCATCAGAGCAGAATAAATGGCAGCCTGCTGTTCCAAATAACGCTGCAGCATGTTATACATTATGTTCAGATGGGTTGGGACATCTTGTATTAGTTTGTGAACTGGCAATTTCAGCATCTCCTGTTTGGTTTTTAAGGTGTGGGTGGCTGTTGTGCTTCTATGGAAAAATTCTCACCTCTTTGATGTTTTGGTTGAGGGTGGAGAGCAATTTTTTCAGATGGAGGAGATGGCCCATGAGTTTAGATTTCTTCCAGCTATGCTCCACTCTTCTAGCTTCCCTTTTCAGAAAGCGAATGTTGTTGTGGATTGTACATTGAGAGAAACAGTACGTTATGCCACAAGGGAGGTTGATAAACCTGGTGATTGAGTCGCTGATCACAAGAATTTCAGATTGGCCGTTGAGGCATCCTCCATCGTAGATTGTTAGGTTTCGATGGCAAAGATCATCAGTAACGGCCGCCTTGTCCACCACAGGAGGGACCTCCGTGAAGGTGGAGGTGAGGGAGGGTCCCTCACAGCATGCAGACGATGGTAGTGGGTAAACAGATGTCTGAGATCAACTCATAGATGCATGGTCCTGTGATAGGAGAAGAGGACACTGAGCTGTGTGATGCAGAACATTTCCTGGTGGGTAGAAAGGCTCTGGCGCTGACATCAGCCATCTGGAGTGGCGGGTTGGGATGTGCAGTCAGCAAACTCTGTCAGCGGAGAATATGAGTTTACCAGGGGGAGGTGAAAATCTGGAATTTTCCACAATCTATACTTTTCTCTCTGACTTGTCTTTAAACAGTCTGGATCATCTTGGTGAGGCAGCACAGGGCTGTACTTAAACACACCGCGAGAACCGTGGGGACTCAACAAACCTGTGTTTCTGTGTAAATGTTCAACAGTGATGAAGCAACCTAGTCAGGATTTTAGCAGGTCAGAGTGTAATGTCATAGAATGCCACTTTGTTTAAACAGTGTGGTGAATTTTATATTTTGAACTGTGAATAATATTCAATGGTGTGACCTTCTCAATGTTTGCTGTGCACTATGGGAGCGATGGACATCGATTTAACTGTTTGCTGTGTCACGGTGGGTGTGTGTCTACCTGTCTTTCATCAACTGTCAAAACAAGGACACAAGTTCTTTCTTTGTTAACATATCACATTACAGAAACGTTTCATTTAAAAAAAAAAAAAATTATAAAACAATGTCACCCAAACATCCCCAGGTTGCTGCAGTGAGAATGTTATTCCTTTGTGAACAGATCAAAATACAGAAACATTTTATTAAAAAAAAAAAGTTCTGTAATCTGAGGCCTTAACAACATCCCCCCAAAATCCCAAGAATGTTACAACTAAAACATCCTTCCTTTGTTGACATACCACATTTAAGGAACATTTTATTATGTTCTTTTCTGTGATCTGCGGTATCAAAGCAGTTTCCGTGTGTAGCTTTGAGAATGTTTTTCCTTTGTCATCACATAACATTGTGGGAACATTTTATTAAAAAAAGTGCTGAAATCTGAGGCTTTAATAACATCCTGAAAACATGTTCCGCATGTTGCTTTGACAATGCTCCTCCGTTGATATTGTGTAACATTGTGGGAATGTTTTATTAAAAAAACTTTCTGTAATTGGATGCCTTAAAGACATGCCGAACTCTGAAAACAGAGTGTTGCTTTGAGAATATTTTTCCTTTGTTATCATCTAACATTGTGGGAGTGGGAACATTCTATAATCTGTGAACTGAACAACATCGCCAAAACATTCCCAGAATGTTGCAGACAAAACGTTGTACCTTTTCTAACATATCACATTACAGGAATGTTGTAGAAAAATGTTTTGTGAACTGAAGCCTTCATAACACCCTGAAAACGTTTTCCAAGTGTTGCTTACAGAATGTGCTTCCTCTGTTATCATTTAACACTGGAAGGGAAGGTTGAGAACAAGGTAAGGCTAGCAGCTGACTGCTAATGTAGCTTCTCGGACAAGTTAGTGCTACAGCAGAATCATTTTGTGTATTACGTTTCTGATCTTGCACATTATGTAATGCATGTCCTAGGGAAATGTCTGAATGTAGAAATATTTAGCTGTGTTTATTTAGCAATTTTACACAAACTAACCAAGCAGTGCCACATAGTACAAGCTAATGCTAACCGCGAGCTTCCAAGCTAACGCTGACTGCGAGCTTCTAAGTTCATCAGCACGGTCTACATGCAAACCCCGTCGGTCAAGCAGTATATACACACACCCTCTAAGTTTTTGGGATTTTGTGAAATAATGCATTTGAAAATGATTTTTAACTGGAATAACTTGGCAGAAACCAGGGCAAAACGAGTGTATGGTTGACAGCTACATAGAGATTAGATTCTCTGCCTGAGCCTGAGCCCGATCCCACCACTGTCCACGGCCGGGCTGGGCCCTTGATCAAGCATTTGTGTTTTTTTTTGTTTTTAATAACTAAAAATAATGACTATATTTCCAGATAGAAAACACATCTCACATCTCTCTCCCCCTCCATTTTTGTTTGTGTTTGTGGCACTGCGTAGTGAACATGTAAGTGCTCCTCATGCTGAAAACATGACTTTTCGCATACGTGACATCACTCAGGGAGTGGTGTCAGGTATGTGAAAGAGTGCAAAAATGTATGTTTTTACTGAGGAAAATGACATATAATTGTAAGGCACAGTGACTTGAATAAATAACTTAAATCTGACTACTGGTTTGGAACTACTAACGCGTTAGATTACTCGTTACTGAAAAAAAGTGGTTAGTGATTAGAGTAACTAAGGCATTGCAGCCGTAGTACTTGAATTTATACTGTAACAGTGCTGTCATGTGTTACTCCTATCCATATCTGGGAATGCTGTACAGTTTAATTAAACTGTGATTTGTTGAGAGCATTTGCCCATTTCTTGCAATTGTTTTCATGTTTGATTTTCTTTTTACTGTTCAAGACTGTACCTGGCTGCACTGCATCACAATGAAAATGCTAATAGAGGACAAACCACCACATCATCAGGGGATCTTCTTTTCAAACTGATCTTTCCAAAGTCCAGGAAGGGAGAGTGCAGAGCCCAACCAGTGAGGACAGAGGTGACATTCTGTAAGTTTTACAATTTTTTATTTAAACCCCACAAATTAAAATAAATATGGACACACATGACAGACTTGGACAGAAAGTAGGACTCAGATGCAGAGTGGGCGAAAGTACAATCAAATTTTATTAATCTGATTTTGGTATTCTCCAGGACGAATGAAAACAAAACGACTATGAAAAATCTCAGAAGACAAACAAGACGAACAACAAAGAACATGGAATAACAAAAAGCGCTCCCGAAGGAGGAACCTACTCTATTCTAGAGAAAATCTAAGATATTAATAATTACAAAAATAAAACTCTCCGAAGAGGAAACAACAGGCTATAAAATGTAACTGCTCTGGGTTATCAAAGTTAATCAACAAAAAATCACTCACAACGAGGAGAAAACAAAAGGCTATGAAAGTTCAAACTCAAAACTCAAAATACCTGACCAGAAAATTACAAAGAAAATTCACTCTCCTAGAGAGGCAAAATACAGATGAATAAAACAAGAAATATACTTATCACGACAAGGTTCAAGGCTGTGGTTAAAGGCTTTAGTATGCGACATGAAAGACGAAATACTTAGACGACGCAGACAGGGGAAGACAGAGACTTTATACACATGAGGAAGGGGAACACAGGTGGAAACAATCAGGAATCAGGGATGACGTCAGACCGGTGACACAGGAGGAAGGGTAAGTGACCTGAAACGAGAGGAGAATTACTTTCAAAATAAAACAGGAAGTTCACAAGACAGAGCCCAAGACAAGACAACCTCACCGCGATGTGACAACACAGGCATCACACAAAAGGTTGAAAATAAACACAAGCAAATACAATCTGAATTCTTTTAAGATGGCTTTCAAAATAAATAATAGAAAAGGAGAATGTATGAATAAGAAGTAATTAGGAGAAATAAGAGAAACTTTACAACACTACAGCACAAGGCTTTTTGGTTCTACTGCAATTTTCCTGTAAACATTATTTTTTGTTTGTTGCACTGCAGATTGCGTTGATACACTGTTGGACCTGATCTTCTTCGAGAAGGTTTTCCAGGACCCTGCCCCATATGTGAACGAGGTGCTGAAACTCATAATCCCTGAAGATCTCTCGGACCATGCAGACAGGCCGCACAACTCTCAATCTCCACCCCAGAGAGCCCCAGCACAAGCTTACAAACTTCTGCAGGCTGTATTGGCTGAACACAATTCAATATGAATTCAGGACTGAATGCTGACATCCATGGCAACTAGATAATTTCTTTGTTAATATTTTCATATTGATATTGAAGTTAATATATAAAGTTCAGCTGTTCCACTTCAGATATTTTTTTCTTGTTATTATTTCATACATGTCAACACATGTTTGCAAATGTTTCTTGCAATAAAATATCTTTCCTAGCTGTTCTGTGTCTTTTCATTGTTTGATATGTGCAGATACATTGAGGCAGACAGGTTCTTGGCCAGGACAGTCCACCATGTAATGGCAATTGTTAAATTGCATCCGCCTTACTGCAACTGAAGAGCAGTAAACACCAGCCAAGGTTTGGCCAAGCTTTATGATGTAAACACTCAAGGCAGGAGAAGGGGGTTGTTATCTGTAACAACGTGAGGCAGACGGCCAGTAAGCCCGTACAACTTCCGTTCGTCTGCAGTAACATAAAAGTAATGTTGAGGTAACAAACATAACTACAAATGAGAAACGTCCATATTCATTCTTGGCTTCTGACTTTCTTCTGGAGCCTCTTGTTGTTCTGGGTCGGACTCCAGCTCGAACTCGTACAGTTCCACCACAGTTTGTTGTTGGGCAGCCATTTCTTCCACCGACTCAACTGTTGCCATGGTCACACGATGCCATCCTCACGTCTTCCGCAAAGCGGGAAGAGGTGCGCGGTACCGTGGCCAGTGCACACAGTAGCTCCTTAGCATTTAAAGGGAAAGGCACTGAAACTGGCCACCTAGAGCAGGGCTGTGAAACTGGTGATTCAAAAACCCTGCAGTCCCTCAATAATTCAGCTTTTTTCGACCAAAGCATGTTAATAATATTCCATTTAGACATCAAGGAACCATTTCAAGAAGCAGAAATGGCCTTTAAGGGATATTAACAATCTACTAGATAGATAAAACAAGCAAGAACTAATGGAGAGATTTTGTTTTTCTAGAGAAATTATCCTTTTGCTGGCTGGCAAACGAGAGGTTACCATAAACCCTGCAACAGCAAGAAACCACTGTGTTCCTGCTGTTTTGTAAGTGTATGTAGTGTTACAGCCTTATGCTAAAGGAAGTTCACTGAACTCACTGGGTGAAGCTCTTGGACTATGCAAACTAACTGCATCACGGATTTTCTCAAGTGATAACCGTGTAAGAGGCCAATTCAAAACCTTGAACTCTCCGGACCATTCCTGAACAGCTTTAGCTGTGTTGCAGGGTGCATTACTCTATTGAGGGGGTACACTGCCATTGGGGAGTGCCATTGCCATGAGGGGGTGTACTTGGTCTGCAACCATTTTTGGGCAGGTGGTGTATCTCCAATCAGCACCCAAGGTTTCCCAGCATAAGGTTTGATTCTAACAGGATGGTAAATGATATTCACTTCACCTGTCTGTGGTTTTAACGTTATAGCTATTCAGTGTATATTCAACAATAATTCTGTTTTTGCACATTGCAGTATTTTTTGTGGGCTTTTGTTTGACTTATTGAATAACCACAATCTGATTTATGTCAGGGTTATTTAAAAATGACTTACTCTTTCTAGTACACCTTTTTTTATTTTCCTGATATTAGAATTTTGGCTTGTCAGCGAGAACTTTTGAGAAAAACAAAATACCATGCACCAATGACTTTCCAAGTTCATATGAGACATGAAAAGACCTCATCTAAATGCTATCAGTGTCTCCCACCAGTGATTTTGCTTAAATTGACAGCTAATGCCAAATGACACCATAACTTTCCCAAAAACTGAAACTGAAAAAGATAAGTAGTGTACATTTGATAGGATTTCTACCAGATGGGATGTTCACTGTATCCCACCTGGTGGGCTCAGACATCTAGCAGATTGTCAAAGGAGGAGATACTTAAGTCATCATATTGAGGATGATTGGCACTGAAGGCATAATACTTGAATCTCTATGGAGAGAAAAGGATCAGCAGAGCTGAGGAGGAAGGAGGGCTGTGCCCAGAGGATAGCGATGAATTAGTTGTATAACAGAAAGCCTTGGTTAACAAGCTCAGCAGGTTCTCTTTTCTCTGGTGATGGAGACCTTGAAGGAAACTGAACTCTGCTTTCCAAAACTCCTCAAAAGCTCCTGCAGGAAGCCAATACGTCCTCACTTTGAGACCATGCTGATTTAAATTTTGCTGTCTTTCATCGCTCTGCTCACTGCAGCTCTTAACCTGCTGGTCATCATCTCTATCTCCCACTTCAAGTAGACATTGATTAATTCACTGATACATAACTGTCACTTATGTAACTGATACATAATAACAGAGAGTCTTGCCTGATATTAGACTGTGAGACATAGTAATCTGATTGTATTTCAGTCATGCGCTCTCTCTGCTGTTATCTCAATGGTAATTGAGGCTACAAATATTGATAAATATGTTGCTGGTCTTCCTCTCCAGGCAGCTCCACACCCCCACCAACCTCCTCCTCCTCTCTCTGGCAGTCTCAGATTTCTTCGTTGGCCTCCTCATGTTCGTTCAAATTGACCTCGTAGATGGATGCTGGTTCCTCGGTGACCTCATGTGTACTGTATATCAGTATGCAGCATATGTTATTGCGTCCTCTTCAGTAGGAAATATGGTGCTCGTCTCTGTTGACCGCTATGTGGCTATTTGTCATCCTCTGCATTACTCCAGTGAAATCACGCGAAAAAGAGTTCAGATGTGTGTTTGTCTGTGTTGGATATGCTCTGTAATTTTTGAGAGTCTGATCCTAAAGGATATATTCGAACAACCAGGCAGGTATCACTCCTGCGTTGGGGAGTGTATAGTTTTCATTAACTACATCGCAGGACTTGCATGTCTCACTTTTTCCTTCATTGTTCCCATTACTGTTATTGTTGTTTTGTATATGAGAATATTTGTGGTGGCTGTATCTCAGGCTCGTGCCATGCGGTCTCATATTGCAGCCTTCAAAAAAACAGGGAAAGTAACTGCAAAGAAATCTGAAATGAAAGCAGCCAGGATGCTTGGAGTTGTAGTAATTTTGTTTCTGATATGTCTCTTCCCATATTATTGTGTTGCTCTTACAGGCCAAGATAACTTGCTTAATACTTCATCTGCTGCCTTTGCAATATGTCTGTATTATTTTAACTCCTGTCTAAATCCTGTGGTTTATGCCTTTTGCTATCCCTGGTTCAGAAAAGCAATTAAGCTCATAGTTAAACTTAAGATACTGCAGCCTGACTCCAGTGAGATGAACATACTGTAGAGACACTCTGTATGGGGCCTGAAATGAGACCCTGAGCATAAATAGACAAATGAACATGACACAGTGAAGAGTAATTAAATGCTGCAAATAATATGTGTGTCTTTACATTGCATATGCTATTGTGTGTTAAGCACAGTGTTGCGAAGAGAACTGAGATTCCATTCCCAACCTCTAGTAGTGTTTTTTTCAGATGTTATAATCCACATCAGAAGACAGTGTTTGAAAGTGTACTCCATTTTAAACTTGACTGAAGTCCCTGACCCACAGACGTGAGTGGGTAATGTGTTTTCATTAGTGATACAAGCCAGTCCTTCAGTGCAGCCATTTGGTATGTGAACACCTACAAACACAAATAAGCTAAGAGCCAGCAATTTACAATAAACCCAGAACCTCAAGAAGAACAAACAAATTAAAAAAGAGCACTTATAAATTAAACAATGTTGGAGCATACCAACCCACCTGAAAAAAACCTTAGGCTTTTGGGGTATTTGTTGTCTAGTAATTTTGTTCTGATTCCTTATGGCTTCAATAAACCATTAAACAAGTAAGACAAAAGAGTTGATTTAAAAAAATAAAAAAAAAAATACATTCCATCTCCGAGGGATTGTCTCTCAGCTTCATTACCTTTTAAAGAACAAAAGGTCCACTAAGTAATTCTATAAAAACAGCACTCAATCCTCAGAAATATGCAATTCACTTGTTCGATCACTTACTCTTCTCAATCATTGCAGAAGTAAAATGTATGCCCAATATAGCCTTTAAATTCAACACAAAATAATTTGAGCACTGATATATTGTTGGAGATTTTTCTTTTTCAGTATGTTTCCTCCTAAGCTATGCAAATGGCATGAGTTCAGAATGAGATATAAGATGAGATAGCCATGACAGTTTGGATTGAATTTATGGTCCCCAGGGAGGCAGTGTACTGACTGTGGATACCCTAATTTCACCACACTTCCACCACTACTTTGACATTTGTGGCTTTTAGGGAAATGTCCTGATAACTATGAGAATGAATGTCTTGCAAATGCATTTGTTGGAGTCATGTGCTGCTGTCATATAGTCCGTTTTGCAATTAGGTTCCTAATTGAGTAAATAATGGCAGACATAATGGCAACCATAAAAAGAACTCTTCCAATTCTGAGAAAAGGTGAACAATACTTAGTACAGATGTCATCTAGCATAGAAAATACTGGACTTTTTTTATTCAAGATTCAAGATTCAAGATTCAAGAATCTTGAATCTTGAATAAAAAAAGTCCAGTATTTTCTATTCTATTCTATTATGGAAGGAAAGGGGATTTTTCTGTCCCACAATTCCTTGCAGCAGCAACATTCAAATCAACACACATCTCAGCTGTTCACAGAATTAAAGGATCAGCTTTTCACAGTACACATCCAGCCTGTATCGGCCCTAAACACTTCAAAGCACCATCAATTCAACATTCAGAGTTGCTTTGTTGTGTTCTGTAAAGCATTTTTTTTCATCAGATCACAAAGTAAAAATGATATGAGACATTTGCGTCCAGATATTTTGAACAAAGCATGGTTAAATTTAACCCAGGTTACAAATGTAACCCTTACCCTTCATGTGACAAATAAATAGGGGGTTTGATTTGAAATAATCTTACAAAGAAGGAAAAAATAGGATTCATAATCAAAATCTAAAATATGTCAATAAATAAAAATATGAAGAATCATAAATTGAATTAATGTATACAAGTTTATTTATATTTGTTAAAAGGGGTATTTCATTTCATTTCATTTCATGTGTGGCGAATGTGCCTTCTCAAAATGTACAAGATTCAGATGACATGGGGACTTCACGTGATGTAATGTAACCAATCAGGCGCCGTCGGGTGTATGTGGCATGATGAGGTGGCTGCATGCTAATCTCCGCTGCAGATATTTTTGTTTAGGGGGAAGAGAACCAGATATTCTGACATCTTTGTCACTGTTATCATCGGTGCCGAGAGCAAAATCTTTTTTTGCTGTGGACTGATTAAGTGGACCGTGTGTTTGCGGCAGAGACCAGGGAGAACTGTGACCTGGACTGATGAGAGCCATGTGATCTGCATTGTGCCAGAGTGTGTGTGTGTGTGTATATAATGCTTGAGCCTCTGGCCGGGCCTTTTTCTTTATATGGATTCCTTGTTCCAAGATCTCCATGAAGACTCCTCTTGCTGGATTCTTCCTGTTTTGTAAAGGTAGCAGGGAGACTCAGTAGTATTGACGAGCCATTTAAAACCAAACTGTGATCTTATCTTGTGATCTGAGGATTTATTTTGTGAACTGTAAACAAAAGGTATAAAACTCACCTCTCCAGCTGCAGGCTCGTTGTGGGGAAGCCCTGTTAGTCAATTACTGAGGATGCTAAAACTACATAACCTAGCGGTCTGCAAACTTTAACTCTCGAGGGGGGTCCTGCTTGATGTCTAGGTGTGTTAGAACATGGATTAAACTTACACCAGAATATCCCTTTAAAACTGCACCTGCAAGAACTAGTGGAAAAGGTTGAGTGGCTGGTTTAGGTGAAAATAGTGGCTGAAAATGGACCGAGTGGTGTAGGGTGAGGATTTCAATGACTCAGTTAAGGTCAGTCTGCAGGTGAACTTCATAGTGTGTAGTGATTTATAATGTTAACAACATTGAGGTTGTCTGAATGAATGAGGATAACCTAATTGTTTTAGAAAAATATGACTCTCCCAGGACATTCCGTCTCCATACTATAGGATGTTGATGTCATACATACCCTGTATGAATGTTAAGGTCTGGATAAGGGCACAATGACGTCTGCCCTATCAGTTTATATATCATGGTCTTTACAACTTAGCAATTCAAAGCTACTGTAGATACAAGCAAAAGTTGATTGTTTGTGTAAACTTGCAGGATGGCCTTTGATCTGTCTTTGATAGATCAACTTCCTGTCTGCTACCCATTTTCTTTCTATTCCTCACTTGGCCAGGGATGAGAAGCTCTGCAGTAACTTCTCCCTTCCTTCAGATACCATGTATGGGAAGGATGATTTCTGAGCTGTAGATTTAACCTGAAACTAGAGAGGCTACAGAAGGAATGACTTGGCATTACACAGTGCACACAGATGTGTTGTTAAGTTGTTCCTCGATCGAGTTTGTATAAACTACTTCAACGTAAGACATCAGTGTCTCTGAGTCTTCTTCATCTCTCCTGAATGGTCAAGCCTGTGTGAATTCTACAATACCTTTGGACAACTCATGCCACCAAAGAAGGTGGTGACGACGAGTTGGTATGAGGAGCGAGGACAGTTCTGGAGGCCAACCAGTGGAAAACCATCTGCTGCCATTGAAACCTCCAAATCTGATTAAGGGTGCTGCGTTAACCTACAGCTGAATGTCGTTGTGTTGAGTAATGTGGTTGTCAAAGATAAAAATGAAAGGTTGTTCCAAGAGGAACAGTAGATGTGCCAGCTCCAATTTGCTTGGGAATGGAGGGCTAGAGAATGGACTAACCACTCACAAGCTGGGCACACTGGATCCCGGTGTACTATATGATGGCTGTTTTACTGAGCTGTACATACAGCCATGGATGAAAGTATTGGCAACCTGAAACTTTTCCAGAAAATGCACAATTTCTCCCAGAAAAGTGTTGCAATTACAAATATTTTGGCATATTTATTTATTTCCTTTAAGTGCATTGGAACAACACAAAGAAGCAGAACACAAAGCCAAATTTGACATAATTTTGCACAAAACTCAAAAATTGGGTCGTACAAAATTATTAGCACCCTCAACTTAATAGATAGATAGATAGATAGATAGATAGATAGATAGATAGATAGATAGATAGATAGATAGATAGATAGATAGATAGATAGATATACTTTATTAATCCCAAGCTGGGAAATTTTGGCGTAGCAGCAGTATTTACATACATAAAAGATATAAGCAACACACTGAAATAACAAGAAGAAATAACATATTAATTACAGTATAAAATGCAATGTACAAATATACACAGTATAGATAATGTATAAAAAGAGGTAGTTATTATAGTGCAAAAAATAAAATAAAATATAAGGTGCAGTGAAACAGATAAATAAATAATCAGCAGTGGACCGGTGGGCATAAGAAAAACAGTGTGCATGTACTGTATTAGATGACCAGATTATATAACTATTATTGTACAGTTTGATGGCATGTAGCAGGAAAGAAAAACAGAAAAAACAAATAAAGTGCGAATGGACTGTATGGAAAGACCAGATTATTTAACTATTGTTATAAAGTCTGATGGCATGTGGCAGGAAAGATTTCCTGTATCTGTCCTTTCGACAACGGAGCTGGAGCAGCCTGTGAGAGAAGGTGCTCCGCTGTCTGTCTACTGTGTGATGGAGAGGGTGCTGATCATTGTCCATGATGGAAAGTAACACATTCAGCATTCTCCTTTCCACCACGGTCTCAAAAGTGTCCAGCCTGAGACTGAGCACAGAGCCAGCCTTCCTGATGATTTTGTCAAGTCTGTTGGTGTCGCTGGCTCTGATGCAACTGCCCCAACAAACGGCAGCAAAGAAAATGGTGCTGGCAACTACAGACTGGTAGAAGATCTCCAACATCTTGCTGCACACGTTGAAGGATCTCAGCTTCCTCAGGAAATAGAGTCTGCTCATCCCCTTCTTGTAAACAGCCTCCGTATTTGACTTCCAGTCCAGTCTGTTGTTGATCACAACTCCCAGGTATTTGTAGTCCTCCACCTCTTCCACCACCTCCCCCCTGATCCGCAGTGGCTGTGAAGGCATCTTCTTCCTCCTGAAGTCGATCACCATCTCTCTGGTCTTGTTGACGTTCAGCCTCAGGTGATTCTGTTTGGACCACTCCACAAAGTTGTCCACCAGTGTCCTGTACTCACCCTCCTCTCCGTCTCTTATACACCCTACAACAGCTGAGTCATCAGAAAACTTCTGGAGATGACATGACTCAGAGTTGTACTGAAAGTCAGTGGTGTATACGGTGAAGAGAAAAGGAGAAAGCACAGTTCCCTGTGGAGCTCCTATATCACTGACCACCACATCAGACAGGACACTGCCCAGACGGACAAACTGTGGCCTGTCTGTCAGGTAATCAGTAATCCAGGAGATCACTGTGTCGTTAACACCAATCCCCCGCAGCTTCTCACCCAGCAGCAGTGGTTGAATGGTGTTGAAAGCACTGGAGAAGTCAAAAAAAGTGATCCTCACAGTGCTTCCTCCACCATCCAAATGCATATGGGCTCGTTGCAGCAGGTAAATGACAGCATCGTCGACACCTAAATGTGGCTGATAGGCAAACTGTAAAGGGTCCAAAAACATCCTCACCTGTGGCCTCAGCTGGGCTAAGACCAGTCTCTCCAGGACTTTCATCACATGAGATGTGAGGGCGACTGGTCTGTAGTCTGCCGGGTCGGATGGCCTCGACTTCTTGGGGACTGGAACCAGGCAGGATGTCTTCCACAGTGTCGGGACTTTCTCCTGACTCAGGCTCAAGTTGTAAAGATGTCCCAGTACAGGAGACAGCTGGCTGGCACAGGTCTTCAGGATCCTGGGTGTGATGCCATCAGGGCCTGCAGCCTTTCGCTGGTGTAATCTCTCCAGCTGCCTCTTTACCTGGCCTGTAGTCACTGTTGGGTGGGGGTTGATGGGGATGTCATCAGTTGAGGAGGTGGAGGAGATGGAGGGGGGACAGATGGAGAGGTGTTGTAGAGGAGAAGAGTGCTGGGGGGAGGGTCGGGCCATTTGGGACAACATGGGTGTGTGGGGGGCTGGAGGTGTTGAAGGGGGGCTGGCCGGAGGAGAGCTAAACCTGTTAAAAAAGTGGTTGAACTGGTTTGCTCTATCCAGGCTCCCAGACGTCTGCTTGTCTCTCCCCTTCATCCCTGTGATGTTCTTAATTCCAGTCCACACATCTCTCACGTTGTTCTGTTGGAGTTCGGCCTCCAGCTTCCTCCTGTAGCTGTCTTTGCATGTCCTCAGGGTATCCCTGAGTTCATGCAACTCAGTGGAGTAGCAGTGGCTCTACTCCGAGCTCCTCCCGGGTAACAGCGCTCCTCGCCCTATCCTATCTCTAAGGGAGCACCCCACCAACCTACGGAGGAAACTCATTTCAGCAGCTTGTACCTGGGATCTTATTCTTTCAGTCATGACCCAAAGTTCAGGACCATAGGTGAGGGTAGGAATGTAGACTGACCAGTAAATCGAGAGCTTCGCCTTTCGACTCAGCTTCAAAACTCTTCACCACGACAGACCAATACACCGACAGCATCACTGCGGCCGCTGCACCAATCCGCCTGTCAATCTCACGCTCCATCCTTCCCTCACTCATGAACAAGACCCCAAGATGCTTAAACTCCTCCACCTGAGGCAGTAGCTCTCCCCCAACCTGGAGGGGACAAGCCACGAAAAGCAGAGATGAAATCCTGTGGCTCCCGAACCAGACCCCCTCGGCCTGTGACTGCGCCTAGAAATTATGTCCATAAAAATAATGAACAGAACCGGTGACAAAGGGCAGCCCTGCCGGAGTCCAACATGGTCTCTAGCCGGTACCGCTAAACCTCTCACACCATCTCAGGCTCTTTCCCCCCAATGAGGTGACATTCCATGTCCCATTGGCTAGAGTCACCGTCGGGGGATTGCGTCGCCGGGGCCCCAGCCTAAAGAGCTAGGAATCTACCCACTGTAGTTTGACAAAATAGGGGCCCCCAAACAGCATCTTGCATAGGGCCCCCAAAGATACAGAAACAGTCCTGGATAGGATGCAAAGAGCAACATTTACCTCCTGAGCATAGTTAACTTTGACCTGTGACATCTGGCAGATGGCCAAAGCTGGAGATAATAAACCAAAGTCACCAACATTGAGGAGGATAAGCAAAGAAGGCATAATACTTCAATCTCTATGGAGAGGAACAAAGCAGCAGAGGTGAGGAGGAAGGAGGGCTGGATTGGAAGGATGATGATAAATGAGATGTATGACAGAAAGCTTTGGTCAAAAACCTGCCAGAGCTCTGCTGGTGATCATCTCTCTGGTGATGGAGACCTTGGAGGACACTGAACTCTGCTTTCCAGAACTCCTCAACAGCTCCTGCAGGAAGACGATACGTCCTCACTTAGAGACTACACTGATTTCCATTCTTCTTTCCTTCAGCTCTCTTCTCACTGCAGCTCTTAACCTGCTGGTCATCATCTCTATTTCCCACTTCAAGTAGATATCCATTTATTTATTAAACTCATGAATAGCAGTAAAAAGTATTGAAATTTAATATGAATAGTAATATGAATGTATTTCAGTCATGTGCTCGATCTGCTGTTATCTGAATCATTGATATGATAAATAATGATAAATTCATTCTGGTCTTCCCCTCCAGGCAGCTCCACACCCCTACAAACCTCCTCCTCCTCTCTCTGGCTGTCTCAGATTTCTTCTTTGGTCTCCTCACGTTCTTTCAAATTGTACTAATAGATGGCTGCTGGTACCTCATGTGTATTCTGTATCAGTATTTAAATTATATTATTTCCTCAGCTTCAACAGGATCCATGGTGCTCATATCTGTTGACCGCTATGTGGCTATTTGTCATCCTCTGCATTACTCCACTGAAATCACACAAAAAAGAGTTCAGATGTGTGTTTGTCTGTGTTGGGTATGCTCTGTAATTTTTCAAAGTCTGATCCTGAAGGATATATTCAAACAACCTGGCAGGTATAACTCCTGTGTTGGGGAGTGTATATATTTCATTAACTACATTGCAGGACTTGCAGATCTCACTTTTTCCTTTGTTGTTCCCATTACTGTTATTGTTGTTTTGTATATGAGAATATTTGTGGTGGCTGTGTCTCAGGCTCGTGCCATGCGGTCTCATATTACAGCTGTCACACAATTAGGGAAAGTAACTGCAAAGAAATCTGAAATGAAAGCAGCCAGGACTCTTGGAGTTGTTGTAGTTTTGTTTATAATATGTCTCTGTCCATATTATTGTGTTGCTCTGACAGGTCAAGATAACTTGCTCAATGATTCATCTTCTGCCTTTGTTTTGTGGTTGTATAGTTTTAACTCCTGTCTAAATCCTGTGGTTTATTCCTTTTTCTATCCCTGGTTCAGAAAATCAGTTAAGCTCATAGTTACATTCAAGATACTGCAGCCTGACACTGAGGCAAACATACTGTAGAAAGACACTGCATGGGGCCTGAAATTGGACCCTGAGCATGAATAGACAAATGACCATGTCAAGAAGAAGACTAATTAATTGCTACCATTTGATATTCTGTCTCTGAGTCCAAAACAGAGAAGCAACTTTAGGCTTGTTGATTATCCATTATTTCTTTCAAAACAGCATTGGGTTACTGGGTAGTCTGTATATATCAGGACTGTTACCTTTTTTGTGGTGGTGGCTGTGTGGTAAGCACAGTTGAGTGAGGAAAACAGAGAAAATGAAATGTTTAGAAATGTTTTTTTTCAGATGTTATAATCCACAAGAAAGTGTTGGAAATTGTACTCTACATTTTATACTTGACAGAAGTCCATGACCCACAGAATTGAGCAAGTACAGTTTCTTCATTGGGGATGCGAGCCAGTCCCTCAATGCAGCTATTTGGTATATGAATACCTAACACAAATAAAGCAAAGAGATCAGACTTAACAGTAAGCCCAGAACCTGAAGAATTAAAACAAAAAATATGATTTAAACAAAATTGGAGCATACCAGTCCACTTTAAACAACTTCTGACTATTGGTCTATTTGTGATGTAGTCATTTGTTATTCTAATTGCATGTGGCTTCAATAAACCATTAAACATGTTAGACAAAAGGGTACATTTTAAAAACAGAAAAAAAACATTACATCCCATCTCAAACACTCAATCCTTACAAATATACAATTCAAATGAACTTACTCTTAATCTCAGCTAAACTAAAATGTGTGCTCCATACAGCCTTTAAAGTCAACACTAAATAATTAGAGCAAGGTGATATATTGTTGGTGATTTTTCTTTTTCAGTATGTTACTTACTAAGCCATGCAAGTGGCATGGGTTCAGAATGAGATATCTCAACAACTACAGATTGATTGCCATGAAAGTTTGGATCAGTGATTGGTACAGATGTCATTTAGCACAGGAAACACTGGACTGTTCTTTATAAAAGGAAAGGATATTTTTCTGTCCCACAATGCCTTGCAGCAGCAACATTTAACACGCCTCCCGCCTGTTCACAGAATGAAAGGATCAGCTTTTAACATTACACATCCAGCCTGTATCAGCCGTAACAACTTAAAAGCACCATCAATTCAACATTCAGAGTTTCTAAATTGTGTGGGGTTTTCTTAAGCTATTTTATTCATCAGATCAAACAGTAAACGTGACATGAGACATTTTTGTCCAGATGTTTTGAATGAAGAATGGTTAAAGCATAAACATAAACCAAAGACTAGTCTTCTAAGCTTCCCCACAAAACCCACTCTTCAACACCTAATCAGCCAGTAGCTACACACTTCTGGTTTCACCACCATCTCCACCAAGCTACATGCTCATCGAGACATGCCCCCACCCTGAGTCTCAATTCCTGGCTTCCTCGATGCTCCAGCTGCAGCAAGGCTACAGTCAAATAGTTGCATCCTAAACATTTAGGTCTGGATAGGGGCAATATGACGTCTGCCCAATGAGTCTGCCTCATGGTCTTTACAACTTAGCAATTCCAAGATGCTGTAGATATGTCTACAGAACAGCTGCCAACAAACCATTGCTTGTGTAAACTTGTAGGATGACCTTTCACCTATCTTCATTAGATCAGCTTACTGTCCACTGCCCATTTTCTTTCTATTCCTCACTTGGCCAGAGGTCAGAAGCTCAGTAAGTAAGAGATCGAGGATCGACAATGAGGGATAATGGTGAAATGTAGGTGGTTGTCAGGAAGATGAGTGAGAAGTGAGAAGATGAGAGTTTGAAATTGGTGATTGTTGAGTTTTTTTGGGCTGCTCTTGCATCAGAGGGTAAGATAGATGCCATAATCTTTTCCCTAAAAAACCCACAATGAATCTTAGGAAATCTGGATGTATGGACAGAATTCAATGGTCAATGGGACTGATATATCAGAATCAGAATCAGTATTGCCTTACTGTCCCACAAACAGGGAAATGTGTTTATTGCTGAAGGAGTTGTGAAAATGACCTGCAGGGGGTGGGACTCCTGCACCCGCAGTGAAGACAGCTTGTCCATCACCCTGCTCTCTCCCACCATCTGCGCTTAGTCAAGAGGGCATCTTAGGATGGAGCTGGCCCTCTTGATAAGTTTATCAAGTCTCCTACTGCCTGCTGTTGAGATGCTGAGATGCTGAGATGCTGCTGCTCCAGCAGACTACTCCATAGAAAATGGCTAATACCACTACAGAGTCATAGAAAGAAGTCAGGAGTGCACCCTGCACTCCAAATTACTGATCTTCCTCAGCATATAGAGTCTGCTCTGATCTTTCCTGTATGTTGCTGCAGTATCTTGGGAATGGAGGGCTAGAGAATGGGCTAATCACGTCGGGCACACTGGATTCCTGTGTGCTGGCTGTGTTACTGAGCCGCTGCTGCTGGTATGAATGTATGTCCATAGGACTGTCTAGGTCATTTTCAGCAGTGTTGTATAAAGTACCCAAAAGCCATACTTGAGTAAAAGTAAAAGTACCTTACTGGAAAATTACTCAAGTAAAAGTGAAAGTTGCCTGCTAGAATATTACTTGAGTAAAAGTTAAAAAGTAGCTAGTATTTACTGTACTTAAGTATCAAAAGTAAAAAGTGCTGTTAATAAAATGCAATCAGAAATTTGAGTTGTAACATTTTCTTTATTCCTGTTTAATTTAGTTTTTAAGTTTTGTTTAATTTGCAAAGTGTCACAAGACACTTAAACACTCAGAATAAAGGAGCTTCAACGCCTCCTTACATAAACCCAACCATATACAAAAATACACAAACATATCCTTACAGTGTTTAAGCATGCATGCCTACCAACATTCATACCCACGTGCATTCAATATAAAATAATTCCTAATGAACTCTTGGTGCTCGAAGGTGATGCAAACAAACAAAAACTTGATTGGTTGAACTTTAACATGACTTCAGTGCGACAGCACTTGAACTGTCCATCCAGTCATTACTGAACCCTGAGAAACTTTTTGTTCAACCTCAAAAGAAGTTGGTTCTCAAAATGGCGAGAACTCAGTCTCACTCTTCTTGGGCTGAAGACCAGACCAGCAATGCTAAACAGCCTTTCACATGCTGCTGAGGCAGGTAAAGGTGTGTTTAGCTTCAGAGACAGCTTGCACAAGGCTGGGAAGGACTTCAGTGATTCCATTCTATCTGATGAGAAGGCCAAATATCCCTCCAGTTCTTTGGAGCTGTCTGTGTGAGGTGACTGCAGTGAGGAAAAGAAGTCTTCCTCATCAGAAGAGCTTGGATTGCCACCATCAGACTGCAGGGGAGGTGCTTCAAGGTGTTCCCTGATGTAGTCGACTCCTGAATTGTGGTGAGGATGAAAATATGAATGATAAATGATAAATGAAATATAAATAATTTCTAACATGTTATCATAGTTTTGTACAAAATAGTTTGGTTTCGGTTATGACAACTATGTTGCAGTGTGTATTCTATGTTTGACATATGTGAATCATTGTTCATGCCGAAATAAAACACAATCAATTTTATTTTAAGGAATATAAATCACGCATTATTAATGCAACTATAACTGATCATTGAATTGCCAGTATTACAAGTCATACACGCCATACACTGTTATTTTTGGATGTTATTTGGATGTTGCCTTACCCATTCTGATGGTGGCATCATCCTTCGTCCAGGAAGTTCTGAATTTTGGGAGAAGAATCGCGGCTGCAATTAACTCCGGGTCTTGTGTCATGTGGCCAAAACGAGTCTTCAATCCCGCCTGTATCAGAAATCAGAAACAATTGCATTACCATGTAAGCTTTCTCCTACTAAGGAGCGCAATTAAACAAGCTCTTGTTTTTTGTGACATTCCTTTGGCTGTTTTGGCACAGTAAGTGAAATGACACTGCCATCGAGTCTTACCTGTAGAGCATCCACCAGAGGCCTGCAGTATTTCACTGTCAACTTGACTCGGTCAAGTTTAGCAGTCAACAGGTTGATTGTGGGTTGTAGCCACCCCATCTGGACATTTTCTTCTGCCTGCAAGATGTTGGTGGCCTGGGCAACTGGGCTCATGACAGCGTTATACTCTGCAAGAAATGCAAGTTCGGCTGGATTGAACCTGTAATAAAAAACAAAAACATCACCATTCAATAACACTTCATAATCTGATGCAGAAAAGAATAACAGGATGAGTAAATAACTAAAATGGTAAGTGGAAGTAGGAATACAACTGCGATATAGTTAATATTTGTGCTGGGTAAACAGAAAATTTCACATTTTCAATTTAAAATAGGCTTTATTATTGGACAAACTGATTAATCCAGGTGTGTCTGACCTCACAAAAATAGTCAGACACACCTGGATTATTCAGTTTGTCCAATAATGTATGACAGGAAATATAAAAACTGGCTTAAGTTCAGGAAGCAGTGGAGCTGTGCATAAAGCCTATTATGAAAACAATGATACTGTACATTATTACTTACATTGGAACTTTGAACTCTGTGCAGATTACTCTGATGGCCCCCTCTCCCTTGTCTTTGATGATCCTTAGTAGTCTCTCCACTGCCAGAAAGAAGGAATTCCACCTGGTAACATTTGGGCTGAGCAGCTGGAGGGAGCACACATCTGAAACAGTTTCAGCTGCAAGTGTCAACCGGCAAGATTTGTTCCAGAGGGCACTGCACTTGCCAAATGTTGAACGGTGCATTTTCTTGTATGGCTCGTTGGACATTGCTTTTGCAGCATCAACTGTAGCGATGAGGTTGATTAGGTGACAAACGCAGCGCTGGTGCTTTGGCAGCTCGAACTCCAAACCATCATCTTCGCTCAGAAGTCCTGACACATCCACAAACACCACTTCTTCACTCTCCTCTTCATCCTCTTCAGCCTCTCTTGGTTGAGATCGATCACCATCACTAACTGCTTCCACTGCACTGTTATCTTCACCAAAAACCTGGAAAGCGTTGACAAAATTAGAGCCGTTGTCTGTTGTTGTTCTGACGATCTTTCCTCTAATCCCAAACTCAGAATGGATATCATTGAGGGCATTTGCCAACAACTCGAAAGTGTGCGAGCCTCTCAGCTGTTTGCAGGCTAGGGCTACCGAGCATCTTTTGAGAGTGTCTGCGTCGATCCAGTGGGCAGTAACACCAATGAAGCTTCGTCTTCGGACAGACCAGCAGTCAGTGGTGGTGGCAATATACTCAACTCCCCTCATGGCCTCAGTCACCGCTGTCTTCATCTCCTTGGCGGCCTCGTCCATCCTGGAGCCCAGCGTCACTCTTGTCATAATTTTTGCTCTGGCATTAGGCAGCAGATCCTTCACAAACTCTATAAATGGTTCTTGTTCAACCAGAGAGAGGGGCTGGAGTCCATGGACCACATACTTCAAGACAGCTTTATCAAGTGACCTAAGATGAGAGAAGATAAGAAAACCAGGGATTTTTTCTTTTTTTTTGCTACAGCAACAGTGACAGAGGAAGTACTGCAAATAAACAAGATAAAGCTTACCTTTGGGACACAGCAGAACAGGTGGTGGTCAGAAATGTGGTCATCTGCCTGTTGGTGCTGGTGGAGGGAGTCTCAGTTACAGGCCTCTTTCTTTTTGCTGATGTCAGCTCTTCATATTTTTTAAGTTGGTTTGGATGTTTTCTCTGGAGCAGTGAGAGAAACACATTGAGAGAGTGAGGATCTCACTGCCTTTTTGTCAGAGGGGCAGTAAGAAAAAAAACAAAAAACAAGCAAACAAACAAACAAAAACGTAATCCTCGACTGTATAGTTTCACCGCGTGGAACAACACACTCTTTGCTTCACCGTTAAAGTCTATTGACAGTGTCAGTGTTGTTGTGTGAAGGTCAGTGTCAATTTGACACTGACCTTCACACAACAACACTATTTATTGCACTGATGCTTAATAAATGAATGAATGAATGAATGAATGAATGAATGAGAAGAAAGTCAACAAAAAAATGTGACCACTTGGAACGATCATCACTGATAAATATGTCTAACTCCAGCGTTATATTTTTACAGTTGATTAACATACATGGCTAAATCATTAAATCTCCCTTCCAATCCATCCATAACTAACATTAAGTTACCTTGAACTGGATAACGTTCCAAACATTACTACTACTAACGTAGCTAAGCTAGTAGCCGTTAGCGTTAGCTAACTAACACTATGAAAAATACAGTCAGTTAACGTTAACTAATAAAAATGAATGTTGCAGTTCACAGGATTAGTCTTTTATAACTTACCTCAACGTGTTTCCTAAGATTGGATGGAGAGTTTTGCCAATATCTCACTGTTTTTAGGAAGGCACAGCAGACATTTCATCCGGTAGGAGGAATCTTTCACTCCGATGTAGCTGAACATTCCCCGCAGGTATGGCCACGGGTGTTCATCGTCATCGTCGTCTATGCTGGTTGTTTCAGCAGCAGGTTCAGGTTCAGTCGCCGATTCAGTCACCTCCATCTCTGACATTTTAGGCTTCTCTGTCTTCCTCCTTCTCTTCAAATAACATTAGAGACCCGACTTGTCTGAGACTACTGACATGATAATGCAACCATTAATTTGAAATGTACCCGCTGGCCGCTGATTTCATCCGCCGCACAACGGGGTAAACCAATGATAACGTCTTGCGGTCTGTATCTCCAACATCATTGGCTACTAGTCCCACTACAACAAAACGAAGATTGTCCATTGGCTATCACGTTCCTTCTTATTTTGTAACGAGTAACGAGGATGCTCAGGTAAATGTAATGGAGTAAAAGTATTGATTTTTTTTCAGAAAATGTAGTGAAGTAAAAGTAAAAGTCGTCAGAAATAGAAGTAGTAAAGTAAAGTACAAATATAAAAAAAATACTACTTAAGTATACAACACTGGTTTTCAGGTTTATTTTTGCCAAGAACCGCACGCATGTCACTGTAAAAATAGACAAAACTCTGAATCTCTAGATGACATGACGGAGCAGCCTCACTTGACATGCACTTTAGAGTCATGTCTCAGGCATCCGGTGTCTATAGAGCCATGCAGCAGTGCTGTCTAAATTAGTCTATCAATACTATACAAGGGCCTAAATAAAAATTGTATTATTTATATTGTTATTGGGGACTGCTATAATCAACAAAACATTACAATGGACACTTGTGAAGTGAAGAAAACAGCCTGGCATGTGTAGGCCTAAACAGAGTAGAAATACACAAAGACATCCGGCCTTACTTGATTCCTTAGATTGTTGACAAAATAAGTTAAACAAAAAGTAGCCCATTGATAGTAAATTAAATATATAGCACCAGACTAGCTTACAAAACAGTGAAAATCAAAAGTATTTCAATGTAATTACTTACGTCCATTTCTGTTTAAAATAAGTATCAGTTCATTGAAAAAACATAGCTTGTTCATATCACAACAGAAGTATTCTCTATGTATGCTACCAAACAAAATGACGTACACACACTCCTCTGCCTGCTGAAGGTGTTGTGCAGAGGGTGGTGGGTGTTGTCCAGTATGGACAGCAGTTTGTCCAGGGTCCTTCTCTCTGCCACAGTCACCAGAGAGTCCAGCTCTGTGCCCACCACTGAGCCAGCTCTCCTCACCAGTCTGTCCAGTCGGGCAGCGTCCCTCTTCTTGCTGCTTCCTCCCCAGCAAACCACAGCGTAGAAGAGGACGCTGGCCACCACAGACTGGTAAAACATCTGCAGCAGTTTTTTGCATATGTTGAAGGACCCCAGCCTTCTCAGGAAGTACAGACAGCTCTGTCCTTTCCTGTGTACAGCGTCCATGTTTGCTGTCCAGTCCAACCTGTCATCCAGCTGCAGCCCCAGATATTTGTAGGTCCTGACCACCTCCACATCGACCCCCTCGATGGACACAGGTTGGAGCTATGGTTTCTTCCTTCTGAAGTCCACAACCATCTCCTTGGTCTTGGAGGTGTTCAGCTGTAGGCGGTTGGACCTGCACCACTCCACAAAGCCCTCAATCAGGCTCCTGTACTCCCCCTCCTGTCCATCCTTGATACAGCCCACTATTGCAGTGTCATCTGAGTATTTCTGCATGTGGCAGAGCTCCGAGTTGTACTGGAAGTCAGATGTGTACTGCGGTCTCTCTACTTGTCTGAAGTCACCTGGCTCCTTGGGGTGTTTAATCTTAGGAACCAGGATGAGACATGAAGTCTTCCAGAGCACGGGGACCCTCCCCAACCTCAGGCTATGGTTGAACAGTTGCTGAAGCGGCTCCCCCAGTTCAGCAGAGCAGAGGGTCGTTTCCCTGCGCCTTCGAGTCGGGGATAGGTCTCTCACTGTTGTTTCAGAGAGTGCTCTGACCGGGGACTCCGTTGTTCTACTGGGGGACTTCAATGCTCTCGTGGGCAGCAACAGTGTTACCTGGAGGGGTGTGATTGGGGGGAACGGCTTCCCCGATCTGAACCCGAGTGGTGTTTTGTTCCTGGACTTCTGTGCTAGTCACAGTTTGTCCATAACAAATTTCCCTGTCTGCAGGACATTAAAGGATTTCTGATTCTGATTCTGATAACAAACACCATGTTCAAGCATAAGGGTGTCCATCAGTGCACGTGGCACCAGGACACCCTCGGCCGGAGGTCAATGATCGACTTTGTGGTTGTGTCATCTGACCTCCACCATATGTCTTGGACACTCAGATGAAGAGAGGGGCTGAGCTGTCAACTGATCACCACCTGGTGGTGAGTTGGATCTGCTGGCAGGGGAGGAAGCTGGACAGTCTCGGCAGACACAAACGCATTGTGAGGGACTGCTGGGAGCGTCTGGCAGAACCCACTGTCAGGGAGGTCTTCAACTCCCACCTCTGGGAGAGCTTTGACCAGATCCCGAAGGAGGCTGGGGACATTGAGTCAGAGTGGACCGTGTTCTCCACTTCCATTGTTGACGTGGCTGTTTGGAGCTGGGGCTGTAAGGTTTCTGGTGCCTATCATGGCAGCAATCCCTGAACCCGGTGGTGGACACTGGAAGTAAAGGATGCTGTCAAGCTGAAGAAGGAGTCCTATTGAACATGGTTAGCTTGGGGGACTCCTGAGGCAGCTGACGGGTAACGGGAGGCCAACCGAGCGGCAGCACAGGTGGTCGCGGAAGCAAAAACTCTGGGAAAAGTTCGGGGAGGCCATGGAGGAGGACTACCAGTCAGCCTAATGGAAATTCTGGAAAACCATCCGGTGCCGGAGGAGGGAGAAGCAGCCCTCCACCAACCTCTACCGGTCAATCTACGTTCCTACCCTCACCTATGGTCATGAACTTTGGGTCATGACCGAAAGAATAAGATACCGGATACAACCAGCCGAAATGAGTTTCCTCTGCAGGGTGGTGGGGCGTTCCCTTAGAGACAGGGTGAGGAGCTCTGTCACCCGAGAGGAGCTCAGAGTAGAGCAGCTGCTCCTCCACATCAAGAGGAGCCAGCTGAGGTGGCTCGGGCATTTATATTGGATGCCCCTGGACGCCTTTCTCAGGAGGTGTTCCTGGCATGCCCCAACAGGAGGAGACGCTGAGGAAGACCCAGGACATGCTGGAGTGACTATGTCACTCGGCTGGCCTGGGAACGCCTTGGGATCCTCCCGGAGGAGCTAGGGGAAGTGTCCGGGGTGGGGGAAGTCTTGGCGTCCCTGCTCAGGCAGCTGCCCCCACGACCCAGCCCCGGATAAACGGAAGAAAATGGATGGATGGATGGATGGATGGATGAAATTGATTTAATTCATCTTGTATTAAGTAACAATGGAGGATCCACAAGGCCAGCGTTTCATCCTCCAGTTATTTTAGTCTAAAAGTTGAATTAGCTTACGAGTCAGAGCCACCACTCGAAGCAAGAAAAGCTTTATTAAGATCATCATCATTGATAAACACGTCGCAGCAACTGGCTGCTTCAGAAACCATGCGAGTGATTTCCAATGACAGAAAGACCAGCTCTTGCCCCAGTGGTCACTAGTGATGCCAGACATCCTGCTGGGCAGTGGACCAAGAGCTGCGCACTTTCTCCAACATCAGAGTGAAGTCATCACCCACTGTGACACTGAGTCCTCTGACTATTAGACCAACATTGCGAGCCTGCAGTCGAGCCTCAAACCCCAGAGAGGAGACCCAAACCTACTGTCTCTTCAACTCTCTAGATAAAGTAGGCTGAACACCTCACATACAGCAGGAAACATCAGTTGGTCTTGGGTTCTGATTTCTATCTTTTGAACTTACTAGTCCAACCAAACCCATTTTTCCTCCACACATTGCAGGTGCGCCGTAGTTAGCCCCACCAACATTTCCCAGAGTAATTTCATTTTACTCACGAACCTCTCCACTGCATCAAAAATATTCCTGCCTGTCGTTGTTCCATGCATGGCAGCTACATCCAAGAGTTCCTCACGAACAGTGAAGTCTGCTTTCATGCCGCTTATCAAAACGTACAGATGCGCTGTATCCACGTTGTCAGTGCTTTCATCAACAGCTAACGAAAAAGCCAGGTAACTACGTGACTCTTTGGCCAGTCGGTGCTCACATAGCTTTAGCATGCACTGCTTCAAAAATGTGCCCATTCTTCGGCCACAGTAGAGCTAGCTTTCACTGCTGCATCACTTTTAGCAGTAGCTTTGGTGAAAAAATTCTGTTGCAACTACAGTCTGCCTTTTAATTCTTGGACAATTTTCTGTTTTGGTCTTGAATACCACTGTTCTGTGCAAGTATCTGATTCTGATTCATGTTTGTTGTGTTTTTCCTATATATCTCCACTCGAAGTAGCCTGTTTCTTTAGGTGTGTGGTTTGAGACTTGGAACACAGTAGGTGGGGCATGGGGGCGGGCTCTGCAGTGATTGGCTCTGGTGTGCACAAATTCAGGGGGCGTGGCTATGGTTGAAAATGCTGGTGGAATTCGTAAATCATTTCTTAATTAATTTATTAAAGGTATCTCTGTAGCCCCAACAAATCCAAGGTTGCAAACCTTCAACCAAGCAGCAGCCATGTTGAAAATCTCAGGTCAGTCTGATCCTGATCTGCAGAGATACAGTGGAACCCCAGCTTACGAAGACCCCATTTAACGAAAAATTCAAGTTACGAAGGCACTTAACGGCAATATTTTTGCCCATGGTACAGCAAAATGCCCGCGTAACGAAATCCCACAAATACAGGAAAATTCACGTTAATTTCAAATTTCCCGCGACCGAAATCTAAAAAAAAAATCATAAGTTTAAAAAAAAAATGTTTAAAAAAAATTATTGCACAGTGTACGTATGTACATTAATTAACGTAAATGTAAGTTTTAGTTTTAATGTTTAGAATTAAATTCCATAATGTTATGTACATGTACACGTACGTATGTATGCATGCATACGTATGCTTTCTTCAGCCTCCGCCACCTCCACCAAGAACTTCGTCTTCAGCCAGCATCGCCTCACTCAAAAGGTACATACATAATTCATTTTATTGATATTTATTAATGCACTTATCATTTATAAATTATTTTCTTCATTTCAGATTGTATTTTGGAATATTCTTAGTGTTTTTTTTCAAATATTAAGTCATATTTGTAGAAGAAATACACGACTGGTAGGGGGCCTGGAACGAATAAGGCTATTTATAGGGAAAAAGGTGCTTCGACTTACGAAAATTTTGACTTACGAAAGACCCTCTGGTACGAATTCATTTCGTAAATCGGGGTTCCACTGTATTTCAGGCACACACACACACACACAGCTTTCTTGTTTTAACTGATGGATGAGAAATTCGGTTAGGATCTTGTTAGTATTAAAATTATTAGTAGTAGTAAGTAATATTTAAAGCTTTCACCCGATCCATAATTTCACCATCCACACATATCCACATAACCCCAGTACTTTAATCATTACAGACTTCACAGTTTCTGTTATCTTTTATTATTTGTTTAAACTGATTTAAACTGCTTTACCCTGAATTAGCTAGTTATTAAACATATTTAATCATATGATGTCTGTGCAGGTTTATTTTTAATATGGAGAACCGATGGAAACTGTAGAAGTCACTGCTTTATTAATGAGATTGAATACATTGATTTGAAATTGATTAGAATTGTTCCAAGCTAAAATTGTCCAGTCAGATTTGATTAATTCTCTCCGGATTATTCAAAGAGATAAAACAACAGAGGTGGCACCCTATTTACAAGTGTGTTATTAATCGGCAGTTATTAATTACATTTATTAGTGTATCACCCACACAGGTAAGTGCCCATGACCCTGTTGTCAGTTGAGCATTGTTCCTTCCTTGGACCACTTTTGATAGATACTAACCACTGCAGACTGGGAACACCCCACAAGAGCTGGAATTTTGGAGATGCTTTGACCCCGCTGTCTATCCATCATAATGTGGTCCTTGCCAGACTCACTCAAATCCTTACGCTTGCCCATTTTCCCTGCTTCTAACACAACAACGTTGAGGACAACATGTTCACTTGCTGCCTAACACCACTCACCCCTAACAGATGCCATGATAAATTGATAATCAGTGTTATTCACTTCGTCTGTCACTGGTCATAATATTATGGCTGATCGGTGTATATTTCTGAAGTATGATGTGCTCCGAGTCTAAGAGATGTGAATCAGGGCCAATTGAAAAGAGTGTAAAAACAAAAACCATGGAGAGAACAGGGTTCTTCCTCTCAATTCTTAATGTGGATCAACACATGATATATGCCATATCATGTGTTGATCCACATCAATGAGCAGCCTTAACATTGCAGAAAGGACTTCAAGAAATTCACAGAAGAAATGAAGCTAAGAGCACAATGGATTAACCCTTTTTACTAACCAACTGAAGATTATAATTTGAACATTGGATTTTGTTTGCTCACTCTGCTGGCATGAATTTTGAACTATGAGGAAATTGGGGGACCTCAAACAGGGTTGTGAATTACCACAAGGACTTGGACTTTAAGCAGAAAGGGAGTGGCTTATTGAGCTCCACGGCCTGACTCTCTCAATCTCTACTAAATCTAAGTATTTTAACCAGCCACAGATCTCTTATATTAATCATTACTGTAGACTGAATTAGGATTTTTACCAATAGGTATTCTTGATGATGACCGATAGATATTAAGATGAGTATAAGTTGTGCGCTTTGCCCTTGCTAAAACTATACAATAAAATCAACATGATGCAGTGCATAATGCAGCATAATGCAGGGCTGGTCAAGTACCTGCTGAACAGGGATAACCTCACAATCTAATAAGCCTAAATGTATGCTTTGGTAATGTTGTCTAACAACACCAATGTAGTCACTGTATCATGTAGCCATTACACAGGGCTACAGCCCTTATATAGTGCCCTTCATATCTGAATGTATACTTACTCCCCAATAATACAGGAAAAAAAAACCCAAAACATGCATTGTATGTATGGTGTTAAAGACACCACCATCCACGAGTGCATCTATGCAGCTAGTCAGCAGTTGAGAAGGCAGATCATTTATCTAGTCACAGGGTAAACAACACAATGGTACAAGGAGGAATAAAAATCTTTTTTATTAGAGAAGGCAGTTCACTGTATCAAGTTTCCATCTAAGCTAAGAACTCACCATGATTTTATAATGGAGTCTGTCTGGTATTACATTATATAGGCAGAGCAGGGAGATGTAAGCAATACGTCTCCACTTTTTTCAGCAGTTGTATAACAACCCACAAGAACTAGCCCACTTTGATGTTGAGAAGCTGCAGCCTTTATCACTGACAGACTATTATGGCTGCTGATTTATGTTGGACTTGAATGTGGTCATACAATGGCGTTGCTTTACCAAGTGCCTGGATATTTTCTCAGGAGTGTTTAGTGTATTGTTAAAAATTGAATGAGTCTGAATGTAAGGCTACATGATGTGGACCCCTTCTATCTTATGCTCAGCGCAAAGCATTAAGCGCTGGTTTCAGACTGACAAGGCAGTCATTTTCACACCCAGCACCCACACTGTGTAAAAAGTAGATGTACCTGCACCCACCTGTGTGACCCTGGGCTTATTGGTCTTAAAATGAGGTGTGGTCAGGCACACATGATGTCACACTGCTATCTTGAGGCAGCGGAAAGTGACTGTGCCATGGACAGACAAAAAGCTGTTCCAAGTCATCTTCAGGCTTATTTTGTATTTAGAAAATGAAAGTTTTAACTTCTTCTTCTTACCCAGCAAAAAATCATCTTAATAACCTTTCAAAACAGCCCCAAACCATGTTTGTAGTTCAAATGGTTTACCAACAGCTTTGAATTTACTTTGGGTTAGACTCTCACAAAGAGCAACATTTATAGCTTGAGCACAGCCAACTTTAAGCTGTGATTTCTTGCAGATGGCTTATGCTGGAGATAAACATAAATCAAAATCACCAACATTGAGGAGGATGAACAAAAAAGGCATAATGCGTAAATCTCTATGGAGAGGGAAAAGGGAGCAGAGGTGAGGAGGAAGGAGGGCTGGGCTGGAAGGACAGTGATAAATGAGTTGTGTGACAGAAAGCTTTGGTCGAAAAGCTACCAGAGCTCAGCAGGTTCTCCTCTGACTGGTGATGGCGACCTTGGAGGAAACTGAACTCTGCTTTCCACAACTCCTCAACAGCTCCTGCAGGAAGCCAATACGTCCTCACTTTGAGACCATGCTGATTTACATTCTGCTGTCCTTCATCGCTCTGCTCACTGCAGCTCTTAACCTGCTGGTCATCATCTCTGTCTCCCACTTCAAGTAGACATGTATTAATATATGAAAATAATAAATAGTAATTAGTATTGCCTGATATTAAACTGTAAGAAACAGTGATATTATTGTATTTCAGTCATGTGCTCTATCTGCTGTTATCTCAACAGTAATTGGATCTATAAATATTAAAAAAAAATATATATATATTGCTGTTCTTCCTCTCCAGGCAGCTCCACACCCCCACCAACCTCCTCCTCCTCTCTCTGGCTGTCTCAGATTTCTTCGTTGGTCTCCTCATGTTCTTTCAAATTGTCCTCATAGACGGCTGCTGGTTCCTTGGTGACCTAATGTGTACTCTGTATCAGTATGTAGCGTATATCATTGCCTCCTCTTCAGTAGGATCCATGGTGCTCATATCTGTTGACCGCTATGTAGCTATTTGTCATCCTCTGCATTACTCCAGTGAAATCACACTAAAAAGAGTTCAGGTGTGTGTTTGTCTGTGTTGGATATGTTCTGTAAATTTTCAAAGTCTGATCTTGAAGGATATATTGAAACAACCAGGCAGGTATCACTCCTGTGTTGGAGAGTGTATAGTTTTCATTAACTACATTGCAGGACTTGCAGACCTCACCTTTTCCTTCATTGTTCCCATTAGTGTTATTGTGGTTTTGTACATGAGAATATTTGTGGTGGCTGTGTCTCAGGCTCGTGCCATGCAGTCTCATATTGCAGCTGTCACACAATCAGGGAAAGTCACTGCAAAGAAATCTGAAATGAAAGCAGCCAGAACTCTTGGAGTTGTTGTAGTTTTGTTTCTAATATGTCTCTGTCCATATTATTGTGTTGCTCTGACAGGCCAAGATAACTTGCTTAATGATTCATCTGCTGTCTTTGTGATATGTTTGTATTATTTCAACTCCTGCTTAAACCCTGTAATATATGCCCTTTATTATCCCTGGTTTAGAAAATCAACTAAGCTCATACTTACATTTAAGATACTGCAGCCTGACTCCAGTAAGGCAAACATATTATAATAAGACTGCATGAGCCTGAAATAAGGTCCTCAGAATGAATGAGAAATGTGCCCTGTCATAGAGAAACAATATGTCAGTAAAGTTATTAAATGCTGTTAATCTCATCTATATATTTATATTGCTTATGCTATAATATGATGTTCTTGAAGAATGAATGAAGCCACTGAGTGGAGAGCAGAGAACCTACTTCAGATGTGTTAATTTGTTTTGTAATTTTCTTTCAAAACAGCATCTTGTGGATTTACTGTGTCGTCTATAAATGTCAGTACTGTAACCTATTTTTGTTGTGATAGCAGTGTGTTAAGCAGGATGGATACTAAAGAAAAATGCAGGTTTTCATTCCCAACTTGTGGTCATATTTTTCAGATGTTATATCCACATTAGAAGAATCTTGACTGAAAGTGCACCCCATTTTATACATGAATAAAGACCATAGCCCACAGACATTAGCAGGCACTGTGTCTTTACTGGTGATGCAGTGCTAAGTCTTCACTGCAGCCACTTTGTATGTGAACACCAACAAAAGTTGAATTTTACAACATGTAACTTTTGCCAGCAGACTATCAAAACAAATAAAAACATGTTTGCGGAGGCTTGTGTGTGAGCTGGGGCAGAGTGGAGGCCAAGAGCCACTGCTCAGCTGATAACAGTCTGCTAGAAATTCTGAATTAGAACCAGCATAAAAAATTTAAATAGTGGTTAGTCTTACAGACAGGTGAGACATAGCGACGACCTGAGGGCAACAGAGAAAATTCACTTGCAAGCACGTGACCAGGAGAAGACAAAACATTGTTTGATTTCCTCAGAGTTTGTTGGTCCCAAAAACTGGTCAGGTCCCTAAATTCACTCCTGTGATCTTGGAACATGTTTTAATAATGCCATACAAGCTGTTTCTATCTTTCAGTTTAAGGCTGGGAAAACAGCAGATGAAGGAGAAACACAGCAGACTTTCGATGAAGGACTGATAAAAACGACAATAACAGGGCTGACAGAGAAAGAGTTCAGTTTGCAGAGAAGATGAATTCGTTGTTGCCCTCGCTTCACAATGTCTGCAGTGTTCACATCAAATTTCAGCTTCTCATCAAAAAAGGTGCCTAGATATTTATATGAAGTAACCCTTTCTACAGTTTTGCCATGGATGGTGCTATCTACGGCTGGGTTTTTGTCGCATCTAAAATCAATTATAAGCTCCTTAGTTTTAGACAGATTTAGGTCTAAGTAGTTTTTGTCACACCATGAAACAAAATCAACCGTGTCCGTGATTCAGATCCCTGAAGAAGAGATAGCAGTGCAGTATCGTCAGAGAATTTGACCAGGTAGCTGCCTTCGTCTCTGCATTCATCTGTATAAAAATAAAAAGTAAGGGGGAGAGGACACACCCTTGTGGTGAGCCGGTGGACAGAGCTAAGGAGTCTGAAACACAGCCATTTACAGAAACCCTCTGCTTTCTGTTAGTTAGAAAACCTAATGACCATAAAACAACCTGGTGGGGGAGATTAAAATCACTTATTAGCCTCTTAAGTAAAAGATGCGAGTGCATCAAATTGAAGGCCGAGGAAAAGTCAGCGAATAAGAGCCGAGCATGGGCTTGAGGATTTCCCAAGTGTCTATAGAGCAGGGATCACCAACCTTTTTGAAACTGAGAGCTACTTCATGGCTACCGAGTCATACAAAGGGCTACCAGTTTGATACACTCTTCTGAAATAACAAATTTGCTCAGTTTGCCTTTAGTTACATATGATTATTAATGATTAATGATACTCATCTATGTGAAGACACAGATCACGCTAATGATTTCTCACAATAATTATCAACAATGACTTAACAACCTGGGAGACAAATAATATCAATATTCAGTTTTCATTTTTAGAACAGGCCTGAGGGCTACTCATGTGGTCCTTGGGGGCTCCCTGGTGCCCGCTGGCACCACGTTGGTGACCCCTGCTATAGAGGCAGTTAAGGATAAAAATCTTGGCATCCTCCACACCTTTCCTTGCCTAGTAAGCAACCTGGAGTGGGTCTATGCTCCCGTCCATATGTGAAATAATCATGTTCTTCATAATTTTCTCAAAGACCTTCATGCACAGTGCTGTAAGTGCTGGTCTAAAATCAGTGAGTTGTTTGGGGGATGAGTTTTTTGGAACAGGGATTATAATTGAGGAGTTCCATAAATCAGGTACTTGACTGCAGTTAAGTGACCTCTAAAAGATGTGGTGGAGGACACTGCTAAGTTGGTCAGCACAATACCTTAATGTGCGTCCACAAATTTCTTATGGGCCACAGGCCTTTCTTACATTGACTTTCTTCAGGAGGTTGTGTACACAGTCCTCACTGATGACCATATTACAGTCAGTGCCAGAGGAAATACCCTGAAGAGAAAATTTGTCTGAGAGGTCATGGTTTTCGAACCAGGAGTAAAAGAAATTAAAAGCTTTTGGCAGATCTTCATTTCTTCCTTTTATTCTAATTGGTGCTCTGCTGTTTTCATCTTGGAGGTTAGTGACTGAGGACATGGATTTAATGCCTCTCCAGGCAGATCACCACTGCTATACGTGTGTTCCACCTTGTCTTTATAAGCTCTTTTGGCTTTCCAAATTTCATTCTTAACCACTTTGTTGATGTCTTTCCTTTCCTGGTTGTTCCCTGTGTAAAAACATTTTTTCTTCTTATGACATTTTTTAAGTCTTTACTGACCCACGGTTTATTGTTGGAGTGGACAGTGATGTTCTTCTGGGGGATATTAGGGTCAACACAGAAAAATATGTAGGAGGAGACAGTCTGTGTCAGTTTGTTCAGGTCGAAACATGAATTATAAAAAACATCCCAAGCTGTGCATTCAAAGCAAGCTTTCAGATTGTCGATACAGTCCTCTGACCAGCATTTCACTGTCTTTATAGTCCACTCTCACCGTTTGCAGACTGGCCTGTAGGTCGGTAGAAGAAGGACACTGCTATGATAGGAAGCTCCAAAGGATGGCATACGAATGGACCTGTAAGCATTGGCTACTGAACCATAACACAGGTCGATAGTGGAGTTCCTCATAGTTGTTGGACAGGTGACATACTGTTCATATGTTCTCAATATTTTGTCAGTTCGACAGTGATTAAAATCTCCTAAAACACATTTAGGAGTATTAGGGAAAAGGGCGTTCAAATTGTTGCTTACATCTTCGATCAGCTAACAGGTTGCCGTGACATCAGCTCTCGGGTGGACATAAACAAGGGAAAAAAAAACAGCTGAGGGAGTTCCCTCGGCTGATAGAAGGGATGAAGTGAGATACACAAAAGTTCAATGTGCTGGGTACATATTCTCTCACGCACCACGACAGTCTTACACTATCTCTCATTAATATAAAAGCATACTCCACCTCCCTTAGACTTGTTTGTAATGAGAGGAGAGTGGTCGAGACAGATGGGTGGGGCGAAGCCGGTTATGTGAAGATCCTCATTCCTGGCTCGTTCTCCCAACCACATCTTGGTGAACGCAAGGAGACACGTCTCTCTGAACTTGCGTTTCCACCTTGCATAGATCTCAAGCTCGTCAATTTTGTTCCGAATGGACTGGACATTCGACTGATATTGTAAGTCCAGACAAGACAGCGTGTAAGACAAGACAGCGTGATGTTACTCAAAGGTTTCTAAGGGGCTTCTCGAGAGGCACAGATGGTACCAGTTGGTGCCATCTTGGCAGTATCTGATGGGTAAAGAAGTGGAGTCATGGTGGACTCCAGATATTCCAGTTAGTTCTGTTATCCTCCAGTGTCTCTTCTTTTTTCTAGTTTCTTCTCTGTATGTTCATGAAGTAAGAACATTTCCCCTCCATTCAGAAATCTACAGCAGACTTAAGCAGCTCTGCACTCACTTTTGCAGAGGTTGAGAAGCACGACAGAGTATATTGTAAAGCCGCTTTTGAAATTTCCATTTCATTCTTTATTTTAAGAAATAAAATGTAGGGTTTCCTGGACTCCCTGGTGTTTATCACTTCAGAAGCTCTGACCATTGTCTGGAGCTGTCTGTCAGTTATTAGGGTTACTATCTTTACACCGTTGCCTTCCCCTGTAGCTTCAGCGAGCCATTTACTTGTCCATTTGGCTATAAATGAATTCAAAAGAAGCCGCAAACCTGGCTGAGAAGCAAGTTCAGTGACTCAGTCTGCTTTGAATGACACCTCATTGCTTTAACAAATCAATGAATAAACTTAATAAACCCTTTAAGCTTCAGTAGTCCTGACTTGAATATAGTTTTAGTTTATTACAACACAAATAGATCGACACAGTCAAAAGGTTTTATGTCATGGCATTTTGACTCGCCAAGGCTTTTACAGTCTTGTAACATAATATTACCCTGGAGAATACAAATGATGTGGATAACTTTGTGTCATTTCACACTCAGTAACATCAGGGGACTCCAGTATACCCACAAACTCTGCATTTTATCTTTACTTCTGTAAGTGCGAAGGACTCTGAGACTTCCAAATCACCTCAACAATGCACAAGTCATACATTCTTTCTATTATATCTGTAAAGACAGGAGCAGGATGTGAAAGGAGGAGGAGTGAATGCCTTTTTGATTGAGGTGTCAGAAAGCCAAAGGTGGGGCACATCCTCTACATGGGAGGATTAAGAAATGTAGACATTTACTGTCCTATCTAAAACATCAAAGGGTCACTGTTTTGGAAAGAAAATGATTTATGTCTGTTGTAAATGAAGGTAACCTCCTCTCTGTTTCTGTACTTAAGTGGTCACATTTTAGAGGATGGGAGAGAATGCTTTTGCCTTCCCACCATTCCCAGTCAGGGCTGTGGGAGAGAGAGAGGTGGAGAAGTCTCAGGAGAGCAGCACCATGTGAGTGACTGACAGACCTGGCACCCGGTTATTACTGTGTCCCTTTATATGCAGTAGCGTGCTGGACCTTTGATGGGCGATGCATGGGAGATGCACAGGAGAGCAGATGGGGGGGGGCTGCAGGACGAGACGCATAAGCCGCGTTCCGTCCATTGGCTTTACGGTAGCACGGAAAAAGCTACACTGGTGCCCAACAGCGCACAGGATGACAGAGCTGCAGCATCTTCAGCTGATGATGGCACTGGGCCAGATGCTGGGAGAAATCGCCACCACACCCACACCACACATCCACTCGAGGAGGTGTCACAAAAAGATGACAACATCATCAAGATTAACTGCACAACCAGACAAACCGGCCACCATCCACTTCATAAGCTGCTGAAAATTAACTGGTGCATCACGCAAACCAAAAGGCATGACTCTGTAGGAATACAAACCAGTAGATATCATAAATGCACTTGTGGCGGGATGAGGAGCGTTCTCTGGGCAGCACAGCCAAACAGTACCACCCTGGGGGTTTCACCAAGGGACCGTTTTGTTCTTGTAAAGGACTGTTTCTCAAATAGATAAGGCAGAATTGAGGCAGAGACATTATTTCTAGTTAGAAAAATATTGTTAATTTGTACAATTTAAACTTAAAAGCTTCACCATTAAGAAGTCTCTCACTGGGGCAAAAAGGGGGAGCCAATCAGGGCTGAGTCTTTCTGGGCAGATCGGTCCAAAACAAAGGGGATCCCAGGAACACCACATATGAAATAAATAAAAGTGAAATAAAATCAACCTAAAAGTGCAAAAACGCAAGAGGGACACCAATCTGCCACCCTAGGCTCAGCACCTGAATGGGGGAAGTCAGGGGACATCAGGTGAGAACGACGAGTCAATAACCGAGTGCAGTACAGTTCTGCGGCTTAAGGATGAAAATGTGTGATTACGACTCCATGGAAAAGCAATCAAAGTTCATATGTGTCTTACGTACCAGTTTATAACAGTTATTATCAAGAGCAGACAGGGAAAACAACCGAATTGAGCATTTATAACCGCACTCGGTAATCGTCGCGTCAGGACTCCCCCGAACAGAAGCTGTTGCAGGACAGTGGAGCGCTGTGCTCACTTCACAATAGAAATCTAGCTAAGCTAGTGGAGTTTTGATGCCCCTGAGGTTGCTACAACTCCGCAAATTAGCGGTCTGCTAACTCGATCTCTCGAGAGGGGTTCTAACACAGCTTCACCTGCATGTATGACCATCACACAAGATTCAGAGCACTGCTTCCACTCAACAATCTCACCTCAGAGGTGGAAAAAAAAAAGAAGCTTACTCTGTATCTGTGTGACCTAATGCGATGGCTGGGACTGCTTCTCCTTGGTGAGATGTCTGATGTCAGGTGGCAGTGATAACAATGCCACTCTCAGTTGGTTTTCCAGGTTTGGGTCAGTAAGTCTTGAGCGGAGACGAGTCTTCGCAAGAAGAGTGAAGGGTGCTGCAAATATGTTCAGGTCTTTTTGTTTGGTTCTGAAGTCCTAGAACCTCTCTTCAAAGGTCTGAAGGAGTTTTTCACATTTTCACAGCTGGCTTTTGCTCTTGCAGAGTGGGAAAGTGCACAGTGATTCCCTTTTCCAGTTGCAGTCGCCACAGCTTTAGCTTAGCTTCAAATGATTTCACTTTTGTAAAGAAAGAGCTGAGAAGCAGGTTGGGACCTTGGAGCTTGACGTTCAGCTCTGAGAGGTACTTGGTAATGTCCACCATGAAAGCCAAATCACACAGCCACTTGCTGTCACAATGGTAAACCAGATTTCCTTACTCCGACTCCAACTCACCCAGTAGCTCCCGAAACTGACGACTATTCAGTCCTCTGCTTTTGATGAAGTTTATGGCGGAAACAACACCTTTCATCACAGCATTTAGCTTCAAGGAATGTGCACACAAGTTCTCTTGGTGTATGATACAGCTCACTTGGATCCAGACTGAGACAACTTATTTCTTTTTTGACCAGTGCAGTCAATCCTTTTTGGCCGCCAACCATAGCTGGGGCTCCGTCTGTCGCCAGGCCGCTCAGCTTGTCAAACAGCAGGTCAAATTTGGTCATGGCCGACACAACTTACTGAAACAGATCTTCACCTTTAGTAGTCCCATGCATGGCTTGCAACGAGAGCAAATCCTCTCTAATTTCAAAGTCAGCTGTAATCCCTCGCACAAAGTTATGACAGTTATGCTGATGGTGTGTTCAATGACCTTGATCATGGTGTGGAAAGACAGAAACCAGTGTACTTATGGATTGCCTCGTGGGCCGGACCAAATGATCTCACAGGCAGTATATGGCCTGGAGGCCGAAGGTTCCCCACCCCTGCTATAAATGAATGAGCACACATTCTTACAAAATCCATAATATTCTAAATGAAAAGTCTTTCACAAATATAATATTTTTTATTGATAGAAATAACAGTAGTTGGTTGAGTTAATACAGACATAAAAACAAAAACATATGTGGTGTTGTTGACAGTCATGAAATTAGGATTTCACTTCTACAACAGCTTCAGATAAAACTTGCTAAAAAAAAAGAGTCAGTTTTGAACCTTGGCTCGCTCCGCAGTGCCTCTGTGGTACGAGTACAACAGCTCTGGGGAGAGTTCTTTTGTGAACGCGCCCCCTTCGGTCCATTTCGGATGGGGGCGGGACCAGGGGAAACAAATCTCGACGAGGAAACAAAGCTCGATACAACACCTGCTCAACTGACCAGCGCGCGGAATAATAATTTGCAGCAGTGAAGAGTCCAAGTGAAGGCTGGCACAAGAACGGCCAAGACGGTCATTTTGACCATTTTCAAATTTATATGCGCAACAACTTTGTCTGTATTTTAATTTAGAATAGTTGTTACATAAATTGCATAAAAAACAAAGAAAATATGTGTTTTACCTATTTCTGCCATAAACAGTCATATTGACCGCACATCATTTAGCAGGGTTTCATTGTTACATTTTTTTGTGCTTCTTTGTGAATTTACTTGGAAGTTAATTATTACATAGTTTTATTATATAGCCTGGTTGGCACCGTGAGCAAACAAAAATGGGAGTTGCCCCTTCCATGAAACAGCAAGCAGAGCTGTTCAACACAAATGTGACTGACTGTGTACCAGGGAAAGCTGAGGAAGGATTGTCTGCATCCTGAGCACCGTGCACACAGGTGTGGGCACCTTTAGCGGGATGAAGGCAAAACCAGAGTGTGATATACTACAACATTACAAAGTACGGCGTGGACATACTGGACCAGATGGCGAAGGTGTACTCTGTCAAAAGACAGTACATGATAAATGTCCAGTAGGGGTCTCCTCAACCTGGCTGGGATCAATGCCCGCATCTTATTCAAGGAGTGCACCAGCACCCTTAGAGCCTGGGGGAAAGCCCTGCAGCAGCCGGCAGAGGAGCTGAGGGCAGAATACATGGAGGGGAAAGGGGCCGCAGCGAAGCAACCACAGCAGCAGCAGACACGGAGACGGAGGCAGTGAAAGGTCCGAAAAAGCTGCAAACGGAACCAAACGTCCTCAGTGTTTGCAGCTTGGCTCCACCTGCTTATGGTGCGTTTATAGGTGGCTCAGAAAAAACGCGTTTTCATGTGTTAAACATGAATTGAATTGTTGTAATGGCTGTAAAAAGTGCAGGGTACAGATACGGGAAGTGCAGGGACATGTCCCCCACGTACCCCGCGTCCCTTACACCCATGCAGCCATACCAACGCTCTACAGTGAGCGTTTAACATTCAGTGTCACTAGTGTGCTCCAAACAAGAGCAATGTACGAGAGTCACACGGTTGCACATGTCACTGATTTGCTGAAGAGGGTAGCAGTCCCTGCTCTTCACGCTACCTGCTGCCAGATGATTATATCTTCTCGATGTGGTACATGGCTCCAATTAGACTGTCGCTCACCTCAACTTCTAGTTGTCTCGTTTCATTTCTTTAAAGAACTAATTACTCTCGTGTTCTCTCCAGTAATCACCTACCTGCCGGCTTCCTGTGTTCCCTGCGCCAGCCATCCAGCCATCCATACCTCTACAGCCACTCACTACAACTCACTACATGCTCTCCGGTGTATCGGCGCACCACACCACCACCTACCGTGAGCTACAGCTCCTGCAACCCTGCCTCTACCCTACCAGACTGGGACCCCGTCTGGAGCGCTCGACTCCCTCACGATCCAACTCCGTGTGAAATCACTAAATCACTTCCGAAACGATTTCCAGCTTCAGTGTCCGCATTTGGGTCCTCACTCTACCACCTATCTTTGTGTGAAATGATTTTCTGCTCTCACTGCCACAAAGATCCCCACAACCAAGGGTCATCTGTCTCACTGAAATATGTTTATGTATGTGCATCATCATCATCATTATCATTATTATTATTATTATTATTATTATTATTATTATTATTATTATTATTGTTGTTGTTATTATTATTATTATTATTATTATTATTATTATTATTATTATTATATTGTTATTGTTATTTTGTTATTGTTATTTCATTGTTATTACGCTGTTATACATGAAGTTAGTCTTTCATGGCTTTTGTTGCTAACAGTAATTACCCACAGTATATGACTGTCAGCCCTCCTTCTGTGTGGAGAAGTGTACAGCAGTACAGTGCTCTGCTTCCCTGTCGATGCTACACACTGTTTCTCCACACAAGGGGAGGGCTGACGGTCATCTACTGAAGGTAATTCGTAGTTAAAGTACCTCATACAACTCCACGTTAAAGACCCAAACTAACTTTAGGAATGCAAATAAGTACTTTTTCCTTGTCTGTCCCACAAGTAAGGCAGGGAACCTTAGACAGAGCTTCACATGACTTTATCAGTGAAGTAGTCCAACAAGGAATCTGCAGAGCAAAAGTTTAAAACTATGCAAACATTAAAAAAACATACTTTTTTTTAATGTAATAAGGACTTAAATATTCTGTTATGAAATTAATTGCAATACCAGAACACTGTAAAACACTGTGGAACCTAGTATTACTGGTTTTAAAATAATCAACATCAACATTTCCTTGTTGTGGAGTGCAAAACTTTTCACCAAACTATGGGTGAAGGTTGAACTGAAAGTGCCTACTGCATACTGCAGAAAGTAAATGTACACATTCAGTTATAGCAATGAACTGATATAAAATGTGCAGTTTAAACTATATACAGTCACAGTTTTTCAGCTTCAGCTACAGCTTCAGATGATTAGCGGAAGACAAGTGGTCTCTTATTGTTGAATTTCTTCTGTGATCCACGACTGTGTTGCATGGTATGCAAAATAGCTTGCCCCCATCCTCATGTAGTTCTTTATACTGTTTATCTGTTCCAGCCGCTGTAATATTTGCAAGCTTGAAGTTACTTGCTGTCGGGGGGTTGGGTCGGATAAATTGCTCCATGGCTAAGTGCGTTCATTAATACCACTACCTGGTGGTTGCCGGTCGCTAACCGCTCCGTGGTGGCGTTTCCTGTGTCCACCGGATGCAGTGGGTAGTGTACTTCTACTGTAAGTCTAGAGCCTAGTCTATCTGACAGCGACATCTAGCGGCCACGATGAAAACTACATGCAAAATGTGACATTTCGCGGAAGGTCTTGAATCCGCGGACGGCGGGATTTCTGCGATCACAGAATCACGGCTTCCTGGGGGGACTAGTGAAGGCAACCAGCCATTCTCTGTGATTGAATTACCCTTATTTCAGAACAAAATAGAAACATTACAACCTCACTGCACAATAATGTCAAGAAACACAGTGGTCTTGTAAATACGAGAAGCTGTCGAAGCCAAAAAGCTTCATTATTAGGATGTTGACTTTTGTGAACCATGGTGCTACATCCACAGATGTGATTTGATGTGTTATGGCGTAGGCCCAAAATGCAGAGATTGGAGGCTGGAAATCAGTTTTAAAGGAATTTATTACAGGACTGAGTTCTTGAGAAAGTAGCGGATGGGGAGCGGGGCAGGCAGGGTTAAATGGTGACAGCATGGAGGGAACTCACATGGAGCAATGAGCAGAAAGGAGAGGCGCTGGAGGTTCTGCACATGAGGGAACAAACCATGAGCATGAGACGTAGCCCAGCCAGGGAAAAACACTGATACATGGTCACAAGAGAAATCTCATCGCTAGAAAATACTTTCAAAGACAGCGAAACACAATAGAGGATGGTACTGATATAATCACCAACTGGTATGGAACAATCTAGCATCATATGGAGAAGAATAAAAGAGACTGAATAGCAGAGGTTGATGAGTTGATGATCTGCAGGCACGCCTCTCAGAGAACTCAGAGATTACTTTGCACATAACTTTTCTCCAGTGTCTGAAGCTGCTGTTCTTGCAGATGAATATGTACTCACACATAAAGATGTATTCGTACAGCCCCAGTCATCATCAGAACAAAGTGGTTTTGTGTCTAAGCCACCTATCCTGCTGGCCAGGCCAATCTCTTATGTGGAAGGGAGTTCATGGAGTAAGGACAATACAGGGGCTAGGGATAAGCCAGTTTGTTTCCATTGTAAAAAGACTGGTCATACCATCAATAACTGTTTTACATTGAACAAAAAGAACAGGCCCTCTAAAGCAATAAATCTGATAAAAAACTAAGTGTCTGATAGGGGGAAGTCTGATCTTGGGACGTATGCTTCCTTCATTATGAAGGGGTGTGTGTCTCTGGAGGAAGAGGGTCCACAGGTTCCTATTATCATTTTGCGTGACACTGCAGCCTCACAGTGTATTATTTTAAAGGGTGTATTCCCTTTGTCTCACACACCCTCTGTCAGTTCTGATATCTTAGTTCAGGGGTTCGGCATGTAGTTTGTTGGGGTGCCCCTGCATGTCATTCACTTGGACTTTGTGCTGGTTAACAGCATGTCGTTCAGGGCATGAGCACATAGTTCCAGATTGAGGGTGTCTCATTTATTTTGGGCAACGGCCTGGCTGGTGGCAAGGTGTTATTTAACCCTGAGGTTACGGCTATACTGTGTTCTGGATGATTTGACGAGTTAGAACAGAAATACCCAGAAGTGTTTTCAGTTTGTGCTGTCACTTGGGCCATGGCTAAAAGCAGTGTGCAGAGCTCCTCTGACCAAGAAGAAATTGGTTTGACTGACAGCTTTATGTTTAATCCTGGTGACCTGTCATCTCCACTGGCAGATTCTTCCCCAAAGCCAGGATTTGTAAAGGAGCCAGGGTCAAAGGTGCGCATATCCCAGTAACAGCTTCTTGCTTAACAGACGCGGGACATTACACTTGCCCCTCTCTTTAAGGCTGCTAGGTCTATTAGTGAGGTTGGGGGCATGTCAACTGGTTATTTCTTACCTGATGGAGTGCTCCTGTGTAAGTGGACGCCACCCAATGTGGCCGCACATGACGATTGGAGTGTGGTGAAGCAAGTGGAGGTTCTGCATTGATTTAAGCCCGAAATTCTCACCTTGGCACATGATAACCGTCTTGCTGGCCACCAGGCACGGGATTCCTAGAAAGATAGTAAGCGATCGCCAACCATAGCAGCAGGCCATAAAGACTCTAAATAATACGCTGAAGAAAGCAACACAGACTGGCACTGACCCGCATCTGGTGTTGCTGTCACTGTGGAACACACCGGTGACAGGATAGAATGAGTCACCTGCATAAATGTTGATGGGAAGAGTTCTACAGAGCACACTTCCACGGTCCAATGCTGTGCTGACACAGTCAGTCCTATAGCATACTCATAGCAAAATACTGGACTTATAGTCCTGCCAAAAGCAACACTATGACCAAGGTGCAAAGCCTCTGCCAGTGTTGGCCCCTGGAGACACCATACACATGCAGACATGGCGCAGCTAGGAGCCTGCGGTTGTCATCCGACAGCGAGATGAACCATGCTCCTACACTGTGCAGCAGGGAGGACTCAAAGGAGGAACAGGCAACACCTGAGGAAAATACACCCAAGCTTGTTCAGAGACACTGACCTTGACGAACATTTGGACTCAGGGGTACAACCTGTGTCAGTGGACTCATCACCAAAAGACCCACCACCAAACCCTCCTCCTTTGACTACAGGCAGTACACCAACATGCTACGCCAGGAGCGGCAGAGCAGTTAGATGCCCTGCCAGGTACGAAGGGTGATATCGTGGACATTTTGTGTCATCTTTCATTAAATGTACTGTTAAAAAGAAAGAAAGAAAAGGAGGAGAGAATAAGGAGTGCATAACTTCAAATGTTTCAAAAATGTTGAATGTTCAAAATGTTTACAGGTTTTATCCAACAGAATTCTTCACAGGAAAGTGGTTAGTGGTGATTAATGAAAGCCAATTGTTAATCGAAAACATGCTTTATTGATCACTGAAATATGCAAGTAGAAAAGACTTGATCAGTGTTGATGCCCTAGGGTTAATGGCAAGTGAGGAGTTAACGCTTGAGGTAACTGAATAGAAGGCCACTTCTTAGTTGGAAAAGAGGGATGTGGTATATTGCATCAAGCACTTGGTGCTCAACTGTGTTAGAGTGCACTACTGCTCAGATCTGTGATCCACTGTTTGTGTCTGTTGAGTTTTATGATTTTGTTGCCAGTAAAGATCAGGCTCGTACTGTATCCTTGCCTCCATGTCCATATGTGATTAGCAGTGATTAAGCAAGTAAGCCACAAATACTAGCCTAGAATAGGTGTTTTGGGATCATTTTACGTGCATTTCCAGGAATAAGTTCATGGACTTTCTGCCAGCTGGGATAGTCGTAGGTGTACAAAGATTAAGGCAAGAATGTGCTCCCACAAAGAGCAATATTTGCCACTTGAGCTCAGCCAGCTTTGACCTTTGACACCTGGCAGATAGCCAAAGGTGGAGATAAACATAAACCAGAGTCACCAACACTGAGGAGGATGAACAAAGAAGGCATAATACTTCACTCTCTATGGAGAGGAACAAAGCAGCAGAGGTGAGGAGGAAGGAGGGCTGGGCTGGAAGGACAGTGATAAATGAGTTGTATGATGGAAAACTTTGGTCAAAAAGCTGTCAGAGCTCAGCAGGTTCTCCTCTCTCTGGTGATGGAGACCTTGGAGAACACTGACCTCTGCTTTCCACAACTCCTCAACAGCTCCTGCAGGAAGCCAATACGTCCTCACTTTGAGACCATGCTGATTTACATTCTGCTGTCCTTCATCGCTCTGCTCACTGCAGCTCTTAACCTGCTGGTCATCATCTCTATCTCCCACTTCAAGTAGACATTCATTAATATATGAAAACAATAGATAGTAATAAAAAAGTATTGGCTGTTATTAAACTGTGAGAAACAGTGATCCTATTGAATTTCATTCATATGCTCAATCTGCTTTTATCTCAATGGTAGTTGATGCTATAAATATTGATAAATTCATGCTGTTCTTCCTCTCCAGGCAGCTCCACACCCCCACCAACCTCCTCCTCCTCTCTCTGGCTGTCTCAGATTTCTTCGTTGGCCTCCTCATGTTCTTTCAAATTGTCCTGATAGACGGCTGCTGGTTCCTCGGTGACCTAATGTGTACTCTGTATCAGTATTTAGATTATGTTATTGCTTCAGCTTCAGCAGGAACCATGGTTCTCATATCTGTTGACCGCTATGTGGCTATTTGTCATCCTCTGCATTACTACAGTGAAATCACACAAGTAAAAGTTCAAGTGTGTGTTTGTCTGTGTTGGATATGTTCTGTAATTTTTCAAAGTCTGATCCTGAAGGATATATTGAAACAACCAGGCAGGTATCACTCCTGCATTGGGGAGTGTGCATTTTTCATTAACTTCATTGCAGGACTTGCAGATCTTACTTTTACCTTTATTGTTCCCATTAGTGTTATTGTGGTTTTGTATATGAGAATATTTGTGGTGGCTGTGTCTCAGGCTCGTGCCATGCGGTCTCATATTACAGCTGTCACACAATCAGGGAAAATAACTGCAAAGAAATCTGAATTGAAAGCAGCCGGGACTCTTGGTGTTGTCGTAGTTTTGTTTCTAATATGTCTCTGTCCATATTATTGTGTTGCTCTTACAGGCCAAGATAGCTTGCTCAGTCCTTCATCTGCTGCCTTTGTAATATGTCTGTACTATTTTAACTCCTGCTTAAACCCTGTTGTATATGCCCTTTGTTATCCCTGGTTTAGAAAATCAACTAAGCTCATAGTTACATTTAAGATACTGCAGCCTGACTCCAGTAAAGCAAACATACTGTAGAAAGAATCTGCATGAGCCTGAAATACAGTGTGTAGACTACTGTGTAGTCTGTAAATATTAGGACTTTAACCTATTTTCGTTGTAATAGCAGTTTGTTAAGCAGGATGGCTCATAAAGGAATCCACAAGTTTTCATTCCCAACTTGTAGTCGTATTTTTCCGATGTTAATATCCACATTAGAAGAATCTTGTCTGAAAGTGCACCCTATTTAATACGTGATGGAAGACTGTAACCCACAGATGTTAGCAGGTACTGTGTCTTCAGTGGTAATCTAGGGCTAGGTCTTCAATGTGGCTATTTTGTATGTGAACACTAACAAAAACATTTCAGTAATTAAGTTTTGCCAGCAGGCTCTCTATTAAAAAAACACTTTCATGGAGGATTGTGTGGAGGGCAGAACAGAGTGGGGGACAGGAGCCACTGCTCAGCTGCTTAGGGTTGGCTAGAAATTCTGAATTAGAGCCAGACCCACATTTTGGAAAAACTTGAAGGGGTGTTATCTGTCAGGAGAGATGGAAAGTTATCCCAGCTTTCAAAATGATGTGCTGTGACCACTGACTGTAAAACAAGCCAGCCTGATATTACTCATAGGTTTCTGAAGGTCTTGCGAGATGCTTAGAGTGGACGGTATCAGTCATCGACTTCTTGGCAGTATCTAAGAGCAAAGAAGTGAAGCCTTGGTGGACTCCAGATATTCCAGTTGGTTTTGTTATCCTCCAGTGTCCCTTCTTTTTTCAGGTCTCCTCTGTGTATGTTCATGAAGTAAGAACATTTCCCCCCATTCAGATATCTACAGCAAACTTAAGCAGCCCTGTGCTAGCTGTCCCAGAGGTTGACAAGCGAGAGAGAATATACTGTGAATCCACTATTGAATTTTCAATTTTATTCTTTAATAAATAAACAATAATAATAATTGTGTTTTTCTGGACTACCTCGTGCATATCCCTCCAGAAGCTCTGGCCTCTGCCCAGAGCTGGCTCCTCCAGAGCTTGACAGCTCCAGCAGCGTATCTGTACGCATTAGCAAACGGGGCAACAGCTGATCTGCGAGTAGAAAAAATGTAGTGCCAAAAGAAAGGCAGGTCTGACGGAGATGTAAAGCGGTGTGAATTTTCCCCATACAATGTACACTTGAAATGTTATACATTTTTTAAGGCGAGTCTTGTTTTAGGTGGTTAATTTTGCTTTTTCTCTAGACCCCGATCACTGCAGTACAAAGGTGAGTGTCTGGGCTGGAGCGGCTCTCTACTTCTCTAAACTGAGGCTGCGCTGATCAGTGATTACGGTAGGGAACTATAGATATGTACTTTATATCACACCACTTCAAAAAACTATCCCTTTAATGATCATTAAATCTCTGCCTTGCAAGTTGTACTGCCACCGAAAGAATGTCCACCCCAAAACACATGCTGTCGTTGAGGGGTTCAATTCTTCCCTGGAAGTGTTGGTAAACAAGTTTCTTTAGAGCATCAGGTGTCTCAGCAACGTTGATGGCCCCTTCTTGGTCTACTGGTGTTGGTCCTTCCCAGTCGATTACATAGTCTTCCCCCTATATGAAAGCAAAATGTGATGTGGTCACAAAGATGTTTGGGAAGGTATCTCAGTGAAAACTGTACCTGGAGAATGCTCAAAGTCCAAAGTCCAGAAAAATACCTTAAAAACAATTTGTTGACAATGTTTATGCATTGGTCCATCCTACACCCCTCCACCAAGTTTCCTGAAAAACTCTTGACAGACTAAACAGCAACAAAAAAAAAAACCTCCTTGCTGGAAGTAAGTGAGCAACTTGAGCAGTAAATTCATAATTGCTCCATGGCAACACATACATACAGTACGTGATGGAGTTGATCGTAATATATACACAACCTTTAAAATGTGTTACTTCAAGTGAAGATAATTCTAAGACAGACTTGATCATTGATGGGGTCAGAGATTGGATTGTTAGCCATTAATTGCCCTGCAATCCACAGTTGTTGAGGTGATCTTCATTGCTCCTCGGAAAGGGAATGGGGGTCCTATGCTTGCTTGAAAAGCTGCAAATGTCTATTTATTCGGGGAAGTATCACATAATGCAGACAAATCAGGTCAAGCTCATTGTCAGATTGTAAAGCACCTGTGGCAAACAGATGCTGAAATGGTGTTCTGTGATGGTGAGCTACCATACAGCAAGTATCTCTCCATAGCCTCTCGATTCTTTGATTATGAATACTGTGTCCCGTTATAAAACTTCTTCTTTCTGAGATAGAAAGAACAGAAATTACATTAGAAGTGCACAAAGCATTACTTATAAATAAGCAAAGTTCAGCACAAGTGTATAAATGTGTTCTGGTTTTTCAATGACTACATTACTGGATTCTAAAAGAGCGAAAGCAGTAATAATATACCTGGTCCTCGTGGGGGATGCTCGAGCATGAGGCGAGCCACATCTACATTCTCCCCTCCTTGATCACTGCAGACCCTTGTTGGAATTCCAAACTGATGGACAGCTCCAAGAAAAGCTGTGAGAACAGGGAGGCTCTATTATTTTCACTTGCAGTGAGGTACATAATTGTTCTGCTGTAGCCATTAATTCCTTCATGGATCACATTTCTCCAACTAGAACAGAAAAAAAAAAAAAATCAGTTATACTTCCTTATTATTTAGAAGGAAATACTTAGCTCTTATAACATTTTTTTTTGTTTTTTTTTTTGATGAAAGTCTGACTGAACCAACTTATGATTTCCGTCAATGTGCCACAGAGCCATAGGTGCTGGTACTGAATACACTCTTCTCGGAATGATTTTATTTCCAAGCCTATGACAAATTGTGCTAACAGGTTCAACAAGTCTCAAAGTTTCCATCACTTGAGATCTTTGAACCCTTGAGAAGAAAAAGTTAACTCATACAGTCATAAACTCATACACAAACATAATTTCTTTATTTGTGTTGTATAAATGCTCACTTTATTCCAATACTGTTGAGATATCCACCGACACTTTTTATTCCAGAATTAGGAAACTGCTGGATGAAATCAGTGATTAGTCTTCTGAGATCCTCGTCCGAAATGTCACTATAGTCACTGAAGTTGTTCACCAGATATGGCTTGAATCCATGTGTTGGCTGATTTTTGGCTTCTAACAAGCGCAACACTTCCTGCATGCTTTGCAAAACAGGCTCCAAGTCTGTAAAAATTCTGTTGTGTGCACATCTCAGAATCAGAATCAGAAATTGTTTAATGTCCTGCAGATGGGGAAATTTGTTTGTCACAGCAGCAACATAATATTACAAAAACAGAAACATATTACAATAACAGGAACAATAGCAAAAAATAAGCAATAAAATGAAAAGGGGAAGAAATAGACATATATACATATTTACATGATGTAGTGCAAAATTAACAGCAGTTTTTATTTTGTTTTTGTTTTTTTGTTTGTTTTTTTGTTTGTTTGTTTTTTAAACATAGATTTTAAATACAGATAATAAATATGGAATAAATATGGGTGTTGTGGAAATTGACCAGAACAGAAGTGACCTTGTGCAGACATACTGCACAGTGCAGGGTACAGGCTGAGGTCTATAGGCTATTGGGAGCAGTGCTGGTTGTAAAGTCTGACAGCAGCAGGAAGGAAGGACCTGTGATACCTCTCCTTCACACACTTAGGGTGTATCAGTCTGTTCCTGAAGGAGCTGCCCAGTGCTGAGATAGTGCCCTGCAGGGGGTGGGACTCCTGCGCCAGCAGCGATGACAGCTTTTCCATCATCCTGCTCTCTCCCACCACCTGCACTGAGTCTTAGCGAGCGTCGCTAGCTACGAATTATGCCATAAATGATGGCATACATACTACTAAGCAACGGTTAACACACACTTCAACATAGCCTCAAATGTTAATCGGAAAGTTATATTGAAATTAACATTACTCACATTTAAAGATTAGCTCCTGCTCCGCAACCACTATGCGTCGTTCATTCACCATTTTTTCACTCAGCGCAATGCATGATGGTAAATATTGCTCAGTTAGTGACCATCAGTTGTACACTACTTTTCGCGATGCATTATGGGATACTTTGAGTGCACTATAAAGGGTATAATATTTCCCACTAGACATTTGGACTGCACTACAAAATAACGTAGTCACTATGTAGTGCACTATGTAGGGAGTAGTGAGTGATTTCGGACACAGCCTGTGTTTCTGTTCGATTTGCATAAAGTCATTTGGGACCCCTATGGACAGTGTCAACATTGCGCAAGTGTAACACAGCAGATACTGTATGTTTCACAGATATGTGTGTTTCTTTGCATATCCCTATCAAATGATGAGCAGTACTCGTGACATTGCTGTTTTCCCCCGATGGTGAACGATGATCCTGAATCCACGATCAGCATTGCTGGCTTCATTGTTGACATCTCCAACTGCAAGAGCTGACACCAGAGAGCCTAATGTCTTCAGCAAGAGACATCAAGAGCTGGCAGGAGTAAGTGTCAGAGTTTCTGTAAGAATATAGTTTAACAGTTTTTCCATTTGTGTTGGTTGCAAAATATCTGTGATTCTGAGGTGCATCATTGTTTACAGCAAATCTTGAGAAGCCACACGAGAGCAAACCTGTATGGGATAAAGATTTTGAATATATCCTCGCTATTTCTGGTAGATATTACCTGTGAGGGGCAGCGCATCTCCTACAGGTTTGACCCATGCTGTAATGTATACAGTACCACACCACCATGCCTAAATTGTCAGCCACAGGGTTCTGTACTTAGTATATGTGTCATTATTTTTCAGCGGTAATTGTTTCACTCACGCTGTCGCTAATACTTGTTCCATGTGCATTGAAAGTTAAAATGTGTTAATCTAACAATTACAGGCTTTTACTTTCAAAGTGAAATTGCCAAATCCAACTTGTTACACTACACTGGTTACACATGTAAGTATGGTACATGTGTTTTGGAGACTGACTTTGCTATTTAGTTTTTTCCCTCCACAGGTTTTGCTGTGGAGTGTCTGTTCAGGGCCAAGTTGAGTGTGACCACAACACTGATGGGTCCTGTGATGTGTGCTACCTTTCTTTCTATGTGATGAACAAACATCTAACACTCAGACCTTTCCTGTCTTTTGTTACAGATGGCATCAATTGATCATGAAACTCCATTTGGAAATGTGTAAAAAAGGCACCACACCAACCAATCACAAAATTATATGGCAAAACACATGATTTCATCATTGTTGAGAAACAAGGGGAAGTTGTGGGAGGGTCACTGGCTGTCATTGGGGATAGAAGAGAAGAGCTGTCATTGAGAGTTGAGAGATTTAGCGTGTTTGGAGTGTATAGTTAGTGTGTTATGTAGGGTTTGGTGTAGTGTATTAATGTGTAGCGTAGTCATTTTTTCGTGTTTAATGAGTCAAAACAATGACGAGACTGCTGAATGTGGAAGGAGGTGCTGCTTATCATTGAGCTGGAAGGAGATGAGGGAGAACTGAGCCTGAGGCATTGCCTGCATTTAAATGCACATGCATTTAGCAAACAACAATTAATATTTGCATTATAAGTAATAAGAATGGTTCGTTAAACATCTTTGTGGTTTTCGCAGTAAAAAAATCTAACTTTTTCCTACTCGGATTTTATGATTTTTTTGTGATTTTATGTCCATTGTCATAATACATGTCAAAATGAAAAAAAGAAATAACTGTACAGTCACACATGTTGATGAAAATAATGACACCAAACAAGGCAAGGTAAACATTTTTTAAGGTGAAATATAATGGTAAAATCAAAAATAGTCAAAAACAGCCAATTACACCCTGGACCCCAGAGGATTAAGCAACTACAGTCAACTTAAAACACAGTTCTCCTCATAAATTCAGATACTGAAATGAAAATTATTTACTATGAGGCCATACAAACAAATAATAGTCAGTAAACCCAAAGCTGTATTTTGATAGGGGTTACACACAATAAAGGGTTATACCTCTTTGGGGCAAGTAAACAAAATCACTCTGTAATCAAACACACACAAAACATGAAGCAAAATTTGCTTTGTGTTTGGGTTTGCAGATTAGACCTCCTGAAACTGAATAAAAGAAGTTATTACTGTTTATGTAATTTCTACCAGTTGGGAAAAGCTGGGTAAACATAAAACATAAACATAAACCAGAGTCACCAACATTGAGGAGGGTGAACATTGAAGGCATAATACTTCACTCTCTATGGAGAGGGACAAAGCAGCAGAGGTGAGGAGGAAGGAGGGCTGGGCTGGAAGGATAAATGAGTTGTATGACGGAAACCTTTAGTTAAAAAGCTACCAGAGCTCAGCAGGTTCTCCTCTCTCTAGTGATGGAGACCTTGGAGGAAACTGACCTCTGCTTTCCACAACTCCTCAACAGCTCCTGCAGGAAGCCAATACGTCCTCACTTTGAGACCATGCTGATTTACATTCTGCTGTCCTTCATCGCTCTGCTCACTGCAGCTCTTAACCTGCTGGTCATCATCTCTATCTCCCACTTCAAGTAGACATTCATAAATATATGAAAATAATAAATAGTAGTAAAATGTATCGACATATAAACTGAGAAATAGTAATCTGATCATATTTCAATCATACGCTCGATTTGCTGTTCTCTGAATGATGATTAATATGTTAAATTCATGCTGTTCTTCCTCTCCAGGCAGCTCCACACCCCCACCAACCTCCTCCTCCTCTCTCTGGCTGTCTCAGATTTCTTCGTTGGCCTCCTCATGTTCTTTCAAATTGTCCTCATAGACGGCTGCTGGTTCCTCGGTGACCTCATTTGTACTCTGTATCAGTATGTAGCATATATCATTGCCTCAGCGTCAGTAGGAACCATGGTGCTTGTATCTGTTGACCGCTATGTGGCTATTTGTCATCCTCTACATTACTACAGTGAAATCACACAAAAAAGAGTTCAAGTGTGTGTTTGTCTGTGTTGGATATGTTCTGTAATTTTTCAAAGTCTGATCCTGAAGGATATATTGAAACAACCAGGCAGGTATCACTCCTGCATTGGAGAGTGCATATTTTTTATTAACTACATTGCAGGACTTGCAGATCTCACCTTTTCCTTCATTGTTCCCATTAGTGTTATTGTGGTTTTGTATATGAGAATATTTGTGGTGGCTGTGTCTCAGGCTCGTGCCATGCGGTCTCATATTGCAGCTGTCACACAATCAGGGAAAGTCACTGCAAAGAAATCTGAAATGAAAGCAGCCAGAACTCTTGGAGTTGTTGTGGTTTTGTTTCTAATATGTCTCTGTCCATATTATTGTGTTGCTCTGACAGGCCAAGATAACTTGCTTAATGCTTCATCTGCTGCCTTTGTAATATGTTTGTATTATTTCAACTCCTGCTTAAACCCTGTAATATATGCCCTTTGTTATCCCTGGTTTAGAAAATCAACTAAGCTCATAGTTACGTTTAAGATACTGCAGCCTGACTCCAGTGAGTTGAACATGCTGTAGAAAGACTCTGCATGAGCCTGAAATTAGGCCCTCAGCATGAATGATAAATGTACTATGTCATAGAGAAACAATATGACAGTAAAGTTATTAAATGCTGCTAATCTCATCTATATGTTGACATCGCTTATGTTACCATATGATATTCTTGAAGATGACTGAAAGAAGCCACTGAGTGGAGAACAGAGAACCTACTTCAGATGTGTTAATTTGTTTTGTAATTTTCTTTCAAAACAGCATCTTGTGGATTTACTGTGTCGTCTATAAATGTCAGTACTGTAACCAGTACTGCTCAGCTGCTTACGGTCTGCTAGAAATTCTGAATTAGAACCAGACCCTCTGGAGCCTAATGCCTGGAGTCAATTCGTAAAACTCCAAGGGATGTTATCGATCACAAGAGATGAAAAGTTATCTCAGCTTAAAAAATGATGTGCTGTGACCACTGACTTGTAAGACAAGACAGCGTGATGTTACTCAAAAGTTTCTAAAGGGCTTGCAAGAGGCTCAGATGGTACCAGTTGGTGCCATCTTGGCAGTATCTGATGGGTAAAGAAGTGGAGTCATGGTGGACTCCAGATATTCCAGTTATTTCTGTTATCTCCCAGTGTCTCTTCTTTTATCCAGTTTCTTCTCTGTATGTTCATGAACTAAGAACATTTCCCCTCCATTCTGAAATCTACAGCAGACTTAAGCAGCTCGGCACTCGCTTTTGCAGAGGTTGAGAAGCATGACAGAGTATACTATAAATCCACTGTCAAAATTTCAATTGCTTTCTTTATTCTAAGAAATACAATGTATGATTTCCTGGACTCCCTGGTGTGTATCCCTTCAGAAGCTCTGGCCACTATCCAGAGCTGTCTGTCAGTTATTGGGGTTACTATCTTTACACCGTTGCCTTCCCCTATAGCTTCAGCGAGCCATTTACTTGTCCATTTGGAAATAAAAAAAAATTCAAAGGACGCCACAAACCTGGTTGAGAAGCAAGTTCAGTAACTCAGTCTGCTTTGAGTGACAGCTCATTGGTTTAGTGAATCAATGAATAAACTTAATAAACCCTTTAAGCTTCAGTAGTCCTCGAATATAGTTTTAGTTTATTAGAACACAAATACACTGACACAGTCAAATATCAAATGGTTTAATGTCATGGCATTTTGACTCTCCAGTCTTGTAACATAATAGTAACCGGAAGAACACAAACTATGTGGGTAACTTTGTGTCAATGTCATTTCACATTCAGTAACACCAGGGGACTCCAGTATACCCACAAACTCTGCATTTTATCTTTACTTCTGTAAGTGCGAAGGACTCTGAGACTTCCAAATCACCTCAACAATGCACAAGTCATACATTCTTTCTGTTAATTTATACCACAGTTATCCTTAGATTAGGTTGGACCTTGGCTAAATGTAACATGACGTGACCCACATGCCAATGAATGTGACAGCCAACATGAACTAGTAAGCCATTGAATGCAGTGAGATTGGGAGTTAAAAAGCAGCATGACTGGAATTTAAATAGTAAAAACAAAACAGTTGAGGCAAGTAACAAAAATGGCCCTGACTGGTCAGATGAACTCTGTGCTGAAGAGGAGTGTAAGAAAGTACATAGTTTTCCTGTCAGTGATCAATATGCTGTAAAGACAGGAGCAGGATGTGAGAGGAGGAGGAGCGAATGCCTTTTTGATTGAGGTGCCAGAAAGCCAAAGGTGGGGCACATCCTCCACATGGGAGGATTCAGATATGTAGATACGCTGACATTAACTGTCTTAACTAAAACATCAAAGGGTCACTGTTTTGGAAAGAAAATGATTTATGTCTGTTGTAAATGACGGTAACCTCCTCTCTGTTTCTGTACTTAAGTGGAAACATTTTAGATGATGGGAGAGAATGCTTTTGCCTTCCCTCCATGCTGCGTGTTATTAAAGAGATCTGATTCATATGCTGAGGTCTGAAATTCTTCAGAGACTCTGCAGCTCTAAGGGCAAACCTTACAAGGAGAATTTCCACTACAGGAGTCCAAGTCAGCAGTCGAGGCACCAGTGCTGAAGCCAGGCAGCTCCACTTCTAGCAAGAGGTAACCAGGTTATCTCAATTTAGGGTTTACCATCACAGGGCCACAGGAACAGCAAAGGGCACTACCTGCATGAATCTGTTACATTCTAATGAATCAGAAGCTGCAGCAGCCCATTCCTAGACGTGGTCTTACATGAAGAAAATGAATTTTGGACAGTTTTTTTTTTTTTTTTTTTTTTTTTCAGAATTAATCTGAGCTTTAATATATAGGCTCTAGTTAATATTCAAATGATAAGCTGTTTAGAAATTAGTTTAGTAATGTTACCTAAGGGAAATAACACCTGTTATTTAACAGAGCTGAATAGAGTTTATTGACAGAGGAGACAGATTGTGCTGCTGGACCGGATTCGGTCTCCCCATCCTCCCTGAAGCACTGTGCTGATCAGCTGTCCCCAGTGTTCACAGACATTTTTAACACCTCACTGGAGACCTGTCACGTGCCAGCCTGCTTCAAGACCTCAACCATCATCCCTGTCCCCAAGAAGCCAAGGACCACCGGACTTAACGACTTCAGACCCGTCGCCCTGACCTCTGTGGTCATGAAGTCCTTTGAGCGCCTTGTGCTCTCTCACCTCAAGGACATCACCGACCCTCTCCTGGACCCCCTGCAGTTTGCCTACAGAGCCAACAGGTCTGTAGACGATGCTGTCAACCTGGCCCTCCACTATATCCTCCAGCACCTGGACTCTACAGGAACCTACGCCAGGATCCTGTTTGTGGATTTCAGCTCTGCTTTCAACACCATCATCCCAGCTCTGCTACAGGAGAAGCTCTCCCAGCTGAACGTGCCTGACTCCACCAGCAGGTGGATTACTGACTTCCTGTCAGACAGGAAACAGTGTGTAAAGCTGGGAAAACACATCTCCGATGCACAGACTATCAGTACCGGATCCCCCCAGGGCTGTATTCTTTCTCCTCTGCTCTTCTCCCTGTACACCAACAGCTGCACCTCCAGTCACCAGTCCGTCAAGCTCCTGAAGTTTGCGGACGACACCACCCTCATCGGACTCATCTCTGATGGTGACGAGTCTGCCTACAGGTGGGAGGTTGACCACCTGGTGACCTGGTGTAACCAGAACAGCCTTGAGCTCAATGCTCTAAAGACAGTGGAGATGGTTGTGGACTACAGGAAGAACTCAGCCTCACCTGCCCCCATCACCCTCTGTGACTCCACTATTGACACTGTGGAGTCTTTCCGCTTCCTGGGAACAATCATCTCCCAGGACCTCAAGTGGGAGCTGAACATTAGCTCCCTCACCAAGAAAGCACAGCAGAGGATGTACTTCCTGCGGCAGCTGCAGAAATTCAGTCTGCCGAAGACAATGATGGTGCACTTCTACACAGCCATCATTGAGTCCATCCTCACCTCCTCCATCACCATCTGGTACGCTGCTGCCACCGCCAAGGACAAGGGCAGGCTGCAGCGTGTCATTCGGTCAGCAGAGAAGGTGATTGGCTGCAACCTCCCATCTCTTCAGGACCTGTACACCTCCAGGACCCTGAGGCGTGCAGGAAAGATTGTTGCTGATCCCTCCCATCCCGGTCACAAACTCTTTGAGACGCTCCCCTCTGGCAGGAGGCTGCGGTCCATCAGGACCAAAACCTCACGCCACAAGAACAGTTTCTTCCCGTCTGCTGTCAGCCTTATCAACAAGGCCTGAATCCCCCCTGACACTCCTCACACTCCACCTCTACCACTGACTCTACTGTCACACTGACAGCACCATAACTTTATGCGTTACATTAATGCTCACCTTGAACATCCTGTTCATTTGCACATTTTCATTTGCACATCATTCTTGTAATTGTTCACTGCCAGCTGGTCTGCTCCTTTTATCCTTTTACCCAAAAAACAGATTGTGTATATATATTTATATTGTATAGTTATATTTTCTACTTTTTAAAATAGTTTATATTGTTAATTTGTTATATTTTCTATTCTTTAAATAGTTTATATTGTTAATTTTTTATATTTTCACTTAATAGTTATTTGAGGCATGCACCAATATCACCACAACAAATTCCTCGTATGTGTAACATCGTACTTGGCAATAAAGCTTTTTCTGATTCTGATTCTGATTCTGATTAACAGAGGGAGATAGCTAGCTTGAAAAACAAAAAATTTCTGTGAGGAAAACATAAATTTAAATTCCCATTGGCAATAAAATTTGATGAAATCTGTATTTTTTGCTCATTTATAAACTATTATCAGTCTATAGGCAAGAATCTAAAGGTTTATTAATTCAATTCTATTCAAATTTGCTTTATTGGCATGAATGCCACAAAAATAATATGGCTAAAGCACGAAGAACCACAAATGTTGAATGAAAAAATGCAATTCTGTTACATGACTTTTACTAAAAGTATTTTGATTTAGAATAGTTTTAATATAAATTGCACAAAAGAAAATGAAAATATATGTTTTACCTGTTTCCACACATCATTTTGTGGGGTTTCCAAGCTGGTGCTAGGGAGAGTGATTTAACCAACAACTTAACGACAATGCTGACATACAATTCAGTGGTGAATGCAGCGTCTATGTACATGTGTGCGTATACATCTAACAACAACTTAACGGGCCATAGCACGTTGGCTAACCTATACGGTCTATGGCAAAAGCTAATTTAACATTACATAGCAAAACCTTGCTTTACTTAAAACTTGACACAACATATCAACAAAATGTCACTCACAGACAGCATATAAATGTAATAAATACTTACATTTCATTAGTTTTTTTAGACCGCAAAGCTGAAAGTCAGCATGAAAGCCTAAGCATCTTCAGTGGATAGGTGTCAGTCTCAGTGAGTTCCTGTAGTATTAGATTTTACATTGTGCTGCCGACGAGAAACACTCTGTTTATTCTGAACAATATTTTTGCATTTCTCAAACCCTCTTCTCTCTCCTTCTCCTCTTTATCCTCCTCCTCTCTTTAATTCAGGCTCCCTTCTGATGGACCACGGGCCGCTAGGACCACCTACCGTTTCCAGGCTCCTGCTGCCTTGAAATACTGACTTATCTGGAATTGTCACACCCTGGGCTCCGCTGGATCATTGCTCTCCTCTGCTTCACTATCTCCTCATATTTATATTTCTGTAAATCTTGATGCCTCTCTCTGTCTATTATTAATTATCTTGTGTGGCCTGGCCTCTTCCAGGTCACCATGGTGGACAGGAGGTCGTGTGGCTCGGGCACTACATTTTCTCAACCGTAGAACCTCCGTATCCCTAGGCATTAGCATAACTGGGCAACAGGCGATCTGCAAGCAGCAAAATACAGTGCGAGGCCCAGCTGCTGGACAAGAGGTTTACTTTGGATAAAAATGAATCTTAACAGACCGTCAAACCTCCATATCCCTACGCAGTTGCGCTAATGCGTAGGGTTACGGAGGTTCGACGGTTGACAAAAATGTAATGCCAAAAGAAAGGGCTGTCTGACAGCGATGTAAAGTGGTGTGAATTTTCCCTATACAACATACACTTGAACTGTTATAGATTTTTTAAGGTGAGCCCGGTTTTAGTGGTTTATTTCGCTTTTTCTCTGGACCCTGTTCACTACAGTACAAAGCTGAGCGTCTGGGCTGGAGTGGCTGTCTGCTTCTCCAAACTGAGGCTGCACTGATCAGTGATTATGGTAGGGAACAGATCAACTATAGTTATGTACTTTATATGACCCCACTTAAAAAAAAAAAAAGAAAAAAGAACTATCCCTTTAAAGCCACAAGTGCTGAAAATCCAGTTTCACACAGATAGGTGTGAATCCATCCATAAATGTGCCAAGTGCTTCTGTGTCAAGACAAGTTTCAGAGCAGTACCACAAGATAACTCCACGGGGCTGTCCTGCTCCCTGGACCTGAGACCTGCGATGGCATCCTCATTTTGGGGGGCAAATTCTGTATCCAGCTGTGTTGCTCACTGAGCACAGGGAAGTATTCCTGGAGCTGCATCTTTAGGATTTTCAGGTGCTCTCTGATTGCACATGCCACTGAAGCCAGGATCCGCCTCTTCTCATTGGTGACAAAATCACACAGATTGTCCAAGGACTTGTTGTTGTTTCGACCCACTATTCTGTCCCACAGCTCGAGCTTCCTTATGGTGGCTTCTATCTTACTGTAGACATGAAACATGGCTGCTGTTTTTTTTTTTTTTTGGAGAGATAGATAGATAGAATTGATCTGACAGTTAAAACTGGGAGTCCAAGCAAAATGTCCTGACTTCGTCTTGCAGTTTGAAAAGTCGAGTGAGCACCTTGCTGTGTGAAAGCTCCGGACTTCAGTATGCAGGAGAAGCTCCCCATTTCCGTGCACAATATGGCAAACCGGTGTGATTGCAGTGGCCGACTTTTGATAAAGATGACTGTTCTCACAGCTTCATACAAAACAGTCTTAAATTTTGCAGGCATCATCTTTGTGGCCAGTGCCTCTCTCTGGATACTGCAGTGGACAGCTGTAACCAGCGGAGCCACATCTTGGACTCTTTTCACAACTCTAGTCAGTCTCCCCACCATGGCCCGAGCGCCATCAGTGCTTAGTCCCACATACTGCCCATTCTGTTTTATTTGTTTCCGTGGTAGTGTGTGAAGGTAACAGTTTGTAAAACAGAAAGTCTCTCATGTACTTCTCCATCATATACATATCTGACAAACGCCATTACATTTGCCAAGGTTTCAATGTCTGTGCACTCATCATGCTTAAGCACATCTTCAGCCATATTGTCGATACGGCGTTTGACTGTATTGTCAGGCAAAGAAATCATGTTAAGCTCTTTAGCTGCTTTCTCCCCAACCATCACTCCAACCATCTCTTTGGCAGCAGGAAAAATCAACTCTTTCCTGGTCTGAGCGATCAACCCTCCCACTCGGTAGGAAACCGCTCTACGGCTCTGAAACTCTCTCAGCTTGTTTTCGAAAAAAATATCAAGGCTTTGATGAATATTGTCCATGTTTTGTTTCTAGATGTTGATGGAGCTTGCATGGTTTCAGCGCCTCGTTTGCTAGCACGTCCAAGCATAACACACAGACAGGCAGTGGGTTGTCTTCTGGTCCAAGCCTTTCTTTTTGTTTTTTTCATTTTGACTCTCTTTACTTGTTGAGATTGACTCATTAACAGCTTTTATTTTGACTCCTGACAGCCACCGATCCATTGTTACTCTTTCCCGCCAGTGATAAGGTATTCCCTCAATTAAAATTCCCAATATTTCAACAATGAAATATAAGATACATTCTGGCTCAAAAATAGGTCAGATAAATCAAGAATAACATGTAATTTAAATCACATGGTTTTGTTTTATTAGTTGTGATTACTTTTTTAAATTAAAAATATTTAACAATAAATATTTGATGGTAACTTAAAACTTAATTACAAAATAGAAAATGACCTCTCTCGGCCCAACTGCAGTACCTTCAAAAACTGGCATGACACAGTACATGAAGAACAAGCCAACTAAATGGGGGATGAAACTCGTATTGACTGAGTCAAGCAGTGGCTACACCATCAGATTCAAAATGTATACTGGCAAGACAGTAACTGCAAGTGAGCATGGGCTGTCTTGTGATGTGGTCATGCACCTTATTCAGCCATCCTGTCTCGGTACTGGGTACCATATATACATGGACACTTTTTACACCAGTCCCAAACTGTTCAGGGACATGGCCAGCATGAGGATTGGAGCATCTGGCACCTATAGGCAGTGTTGTGCCTGAACACGTTCAGTGAACGATCGTTCATGAACACGTTCATATTTTGGGCGAACGTAAACTGAACGTACTGTATTTCTGCCTGGTGAACATTATTGTGAATGCGTTCATTCTGGCATTTGTGAACGCCACACTCTCACAGTTTAACTTCATTCAAGAGAGTGCTAGTTTCCATAGAGCCTTCCAGATGAAAACCCGGCTAAAACACACCGGGCCAGCTAATCCTCTGGCAACACCAGCCACCACAGAGTTGCACTGCCGCATGGATCATCAACATACATGCTAAGCATGGAGACAAAAAAAAATGAAGTCAGCAGCACTACCTCAGACTCTGCCTCCACCATTAATATGGCATCTTCAAATGATTACTTAAAGCAATTTTATGAAAAAGTCAGTGATGATCCAGGTGGGAAAAATCTGACCTTTTTGTGTAAACTTTGCCCGGTTTCAAGAAACAGCTCCATACATCAATAACATCAATTACGATGAAAGAGGCACCTTTAAGATTGACCGTATTTTCGTTTTCGGCTCAAACTCATTTTTCAATGCGAGTGCCTAGGGCACTTTTACACTAGCATCAAAATCACTGTTTCAAAACACTAAGAAGGCTCGACACAACATGAAACTTTGCTCGTAGTATCATCAGGGTCTCTACACATGAACATGAGCACTGATAACATTGTTTGTGTACACAGAGTTTACTAAAAGAGAGTTTTTGGACAACTCACATTAGCAGTAGCTTCCTCCTCTCACCGTCGTCATGGCAGCCCAGACGTACTCAGGGATCGACACGTCTGGGTAGAGTGTATGTCATTCAGTTGAGCTATGTGTAGAGCCCTCGTAGTGTTTTAAATATAGCAATTTTGATGCTAGTGTAAACGTGGCCCATGCACTCCCATTGAAAATAAATTTGAGATGAAAACAAAAATACGCTAAATCTTAAAAGTGCCTCTTTCGTCGTAATTACACTTTTACACAAAGGTTTGACTCATATACATTCACAAAAAAAGCCTAGGTTGCATTTTGGCTAGAGTTTCACTTTAAATTCCTCTGGCTTTTCTCTTGATGTAAGCTGCACTGGTTCCAGTCAACACTTTGTCCTTGCCACTTCACCACTGTTTCACCCAACAATGACTTTCATTCCATCTGTACAAATTCCTGTACATTTGGTCAAGTCAATGCCATTCTCCTCAATAATGTGATACAAGATTTGCTCTCCAGTGTTCCTAGTCAGACAAACTCATATTGTGGCCTTTGCTATGTCCATGTATATGTGTTGTAATAAACTAACTATATTCAACTGAGGACTACTGAAGCTTATAGGGTTTATTAAGTTTATTCATTTTTTCATTAAAGCAATGAGCTGTCACTCAAAGCAGGCTGAGGCTTCACCTCAGCTAATTCAAGTCACTGAACTTGCTTCTCAGCCATGTTTGTGGTGTCTTTTGAAAATTTGTATAGCTAATCGGACAATTAAATGGCTCACTGAAGCTATAGGGGAAGGTACCGGTGTGTCAAGATAGGGACCCCAATAACTGGCAGACAGTTCTGGTCAGTGGCCAGAGTGTCTGGAGGGATACACACCAGGGACTCCAGAGAAGCATGCATTTCTTTTATTAAATTTAAAAAATTAAATTAAAAAATAAAAATTGGATTCACATTTTGACCTCTCTTGCTTCTCAACTTCTGCAATAGCGAGCACAGAGCTGCTTCAGATTGCTGAATGGAGGGGAAATGTTTTCACTTCATGAACATACAGAAAGGAGACTGGACAAAAGAAGAGACACTGGAGGATAACATCAGATACTGACAAGATGGTGGCAACTGGTACCACCTGAGCCTCTCGCAAGCCCTTTAGAAACCTGTGAGTAGCATCAGACTGGCTTGTTTTACAGTCAGTGGTCACAGCACATCATTTTGAAAGCTGGGATAACTTTTGATCTCTCCTGATAGACAGCACCCCTTGAGGTTTTTCCAAATTGACTCCAAAAATTCTCTCCAGAGGGTCTGGCTCTTATTCAGAATTTCTAGCCCACGCTAAGCAGCTAAGCAGTGGTTCCTGCCCTTTTTTGTTTTGATAGAGAACCTGCTGGCAAAAGTTACATATTGTAAATGTACACAGCAATGACTACACAGCAAATCCATGACATGCTGTTTTGAAAGAAAATTACAAAACAAATTAACAAATCTGAAGTAGGTTCTGTGTTCTCCACTCAGTGGCTTGACTGATTCTTCAAAAATATCATATTGTAGCATAAGCAATGTCAACATACAGATATTATATTATATTATATTATATTATATTATATTATATTATATTATATTATATTATATTATATTATATTATATTATTTCTCCATGACAGAGTACATTTATCGTTCATGCTGAGGGCCTTATTTCAGGCCCCATACAGAGTGTCTCTACAGTATGTTCGCCTCACTGGAGTCAGCCTGCAGTATCTTAAATGTAACCATGAGCTTAACTGATTTTCTTAACCAGGGATAACAAAATGCATAAACCACAGGATTTAGACAGGAGTTAAAACTATACAACCATAACACAAAGGCAGCAGATGCAGCACTGAGAAAGTTATCTTGGCCTGTAAGGGCAACACAATAATATGGACAGAGACATATTAGAAACAAAACTACAACAACACCAAGAGTCCTGGCTGCTTTCATTTCAGATTTCTTTGCAGTTACTTTCCCTGTTTGTGTGACAGCTGCAATATGAGACCGCATGGCACGAGCCTGAGACACAGCCACCACAAATATTCTCATATACAAAACAATAATAACAGTAATGGGAACAATGAAGGAAAAAGTGAGATCTACAAGTTCAGCAATGTGGTTAATGAAAAGTATACACTCCCCAATGCAGGAGTGATCCCTGCCTGGTTGTTTCATTATGTCCTTCAGGATCAGACATTGAAAAATTAAAGAACAAATCCAACACAGACAAACACACACCTGAACTCTTTTTTGTGTGATTCCACTGGAGTAATGCAGAGGATGACAAATAGCTACATAGCGGTCAACAGATATGAGCACCATGGATCCTGTTGAGGCTGAACTATTAACATATCCTAGATAAACATACAGAGTACACATGAGGTCACCGAGGAACCAGCAGCCGTCTATGAGCATAATTGAAAAGAACATGAGGAGGCCAACGATGAAATCTGAGACAGCCAGAGAGAGGAGGAGGAGGTTGGTGGGGCTGTGGAGCTGCCTGGAGAGGAAGAACAGCATGAATTTATCATCAATCATCATTAGATCAACCACATGACTGACATATGATCAGATCACTATTTCTCACAATTTATTCATTAGTTTAATAAATTAGTGAATATCTACTTGAAGTGGGAGATGGAGATGATGACCAGCAGGTTAAGAGCTACAGTGAGAAGAGAGCTGAAGAAGCTCAATAACAGAATGTAAATCATGGTCTCAAAGTGAGGACGCATTGGCTTCCTGCAAGACCTGTTTAGAAGTTGTGGAAAGCAGAGTTCAGTTTCCTCCAAGGTCTCCATCATCAGAAATAGGAGAACCTGCTGAGCTCTGGCACCTTTTAGACCAAAGCTTTCTGTCATACAATTCATCACTATCCTTCCAGCCCAGCCCTCCCTCTCCCTCACCTCTGCTGCTTTGTTCCTCTCCACAGAGACTGAAGTATTATACAGCCTTTGTTCATCCTCGTCAATGTTTGTGACTTTGGTATATGTTTATCTCCACCTTTGGCTATCTGCCAGGTGTCACAAGTCAAAGTTGGCTCAGATCAAGTGGTAAATGTTGCTCTTTGTGAGAGTACATTCTTGAGCTAACCTTTGTGCACTTGGGATTATCCAAGATGGTAGAAATCCCATGAATTTGTTCCTTATCCTGGACATGTATGTAAAATGATCCCAAAACACCTATTCCCGTAAAGTAAATTCAAGCTGTTGGTGAACCATTTGGAGTACAGACATGGTTTGGGGCTGTTTTGAAAGGTTATTAATTTCTTTGAGTGCTGGGTTAGAGACTAACGATATCTGTCGTCTAACGGTCTCTATGAGCTGGACACAATGGATCCTATTTAGACAGCCTTTAGCACTCTGTCTTATGTGTTGCACACTAGTATATTTACGGCATTTCCAAGTACGATTGATAATTTGCCAGCTGGCCCAAATAGGTTGTATTTCGACTGTGAATTAGTCATGGGTGTGTTTTTAAGGGCCACGTGCACCAGGGCCTAACAATTAAACAGTAGTATTCGTCTTCACTCAGGGAAAAGGATGGGGTCCTGCAGCTGTTGTACCCCCTGCCCCACTGTTTTAGAATCATCTGTTCCATCAACAACTGTTTGACTGCATATGAAAAAACACACTGATATTTGACTGAGGAGGAGGAGAAGTGCTGCTGCATCCCCCTGTGTATGCATGGATCTCAGTCAGTGGATCGGAGGAGTCATATAAAGTATCACCCTGATCAATAACCAGTGGGATGAGAAGTGAGAAATATGTCCTTAATGAGGAAAATATTTTATATTTTGCACAAGGAACAGCTGATTAACTTCAGACTCCTGGAGAGTTCATAATTACAGCTTTTAGTTTGCCATGACATATGATATAGTACGTGACTATGTTCATGAAAATGTTTAAAATAACTGAAAGCAGCCTCTCAAATCATAAAATCTGCCAGATGTCACAAGTTTGCTAAGCTTAAAGGGATATTCTGGCGTAAATTCAATCCATAGTGTAACACATCGTGACATCGAGTAAGATCCACCCTCAAGAGATCAGGTTTTCCGACCGCTGGCTTATGTAGTTTTAGCAAGCTCAGAAAAGACTGCACAATAACAATAATAATAACAATATAATAACATAACAATACACTGCAGTCTATGCCTCCACCAAGAGACCACCATCAAAAAACCACTCATAGCCACAAATAATGCTCAGAACAGCACCAAACGGTACAAATAGGGTAAAACATCCTCTAGCTTAGCCAGATTTCTAATGAAAAGAGAACACAGCTCACCACTCTCCTGCAGCAGCTAGCTCGTTGTGGGGAAACCCTGACGAGTCGATTAGTGAGTGCAGTAGAGTTCCAGCTCAAGGATGAAAATATATGATTATTCTCCCACTGCGCAGACAAGTCGAAGTGACGTCTTTTTAGGGTCATTTTTGCAAGTCCAATCTGAAGGTGCAGACTGTGACGCCAGATGACGTCTTCTGAACGGCCAGTATTGATGTTCCCAGGACCTCCGGATTAGGGCTAAATTTAGTTCAAATGAGGTCATCATTGACATCTTCTCTACATTGAATTTAAACTAATTTTAGACAGTTCTTGTAGGCCTACTGTTTCTAGGCTCTGTGCATAACTGCAATGCCATTTCAGCCATTCCAGTTAATTTTCCTACAGCTTCATTTGATTGTCTCAGCAGCAGATAACTGGAAATGCATACAAAGGTGTAAAGTATTTCCAGTTCAAATCTGCTGCTGAGCCAAATGAAGGTACAGGAAAATGGTAGGCTACAGTCAACAGGTTCTCCACCTTCTTCTACACTTACATTACATCAGCGCTTTGAGTGGCATACAATTGACTTACCTTCAACTACTGAAGACCAGTTTGTGCGCAGAACCGAGTGACCGTTTGCTTCTCCAGAAAAGATGAAAAATTCTTCTGAATCACGCCAAATGCTTGGTGTGTTGTCTCGGCCAATCAGAGTGGTGTTCACTGGTTGGTTTATGATGATGTATTGCTTCAGCCAATCAGAGAGGCATTGACTATACTGATAACAACAATGTTGATATTTGTCATAAAGTAAAACATAAATATTATATTCATAAATAGCATCATTTTCCCGCACCTGGGTTAGGTTCAAATGTTTAACTGCATATTGACGTCCAAGTGGGGTCATAGTGAGACGTCTAAATAGCGGGCCAGCTAGGGCGACTATGGCTGCCAGGTCTTGTGGTCAGTGACACCACACCCACCCCTCTACAAACCGCTCCAGCACGACCTGCTTGAGCATCTGCTCCTCCCACGCAGACTCCCCTGGTCGTGGCATCCTTCAGCTGCTGGACAAACATGAAGGGACGGCCAGTGGACCAGATTAGAGTTCTCAACGGGCCTGAAAATTATGACCCAACACGACCCAGCCCGCGGGTTTTTAACCCCGAACCCGATGCAGCCCAACACACCAGCATGAATTGTCTGCCCGAACCGGGCCCAAACCTGACCCCCCCGCTCGCCTGCATTGTTTTCCTCATACACTTGTTATCATAACTTTACGCCACAGCGTCAGGTCTGCATCTGCCCCTCCCCATGAAGCAGGCAGCCGGACTTACTCCTTACCACACGTCAACAGCGATGATTCACAGAACAAACAATATATAATTTACAACCTGCAAGAAATGTGTTTTATGAAATGTGTTAAAAAGCCCAACTCAACCCGGCTCATTTGTGTATTTTTTCGGCCGATCCATCAACAGCTCTAGACCAGATGATCCGGAACTGACATCGGTGATCCTCAGGGGAGAAGCCCATTTGGGCAAGGACGGCTCATGGCCTGGAAGCTCCCCTGATCAGAGGCCAGCAGGCTGAGGGCTGCAGTCTGGGCCTCCCCCAACAGTAAGGGAAGCATTCTGAGCCAACTTTGACTTGTGACACCTGGCAGATAGCCAAAGGTGGAGATAATCATATACGAAAGTCACCAGCACTGAGGAGGATGAACAAAGAAGGCATAATACTTCTAATACGCTCTAAGGAGAGGAACAAAGCAGCAGAGGTGAAGAGGAAGGAGGGCTGGGCTGAAAGGATAGTGATTAATTGGATGACGAAACCCTTTGGTCATGAAGCTGTCAGAGCTCAGCAGGTTCTCCTCTCTCTGGTGATGGAGACCTTAGAGCGAACTGAACTCTGCTTTCCACAACTCCTCAACAGCTCCTGCAGGAAGCCAATACCTCCTCAATTTGACACCATGATTTACATTCTGCTTTCCTTCAGCTCTCTGCTCACTGCAGCTCTTAACCTGCTGGTCATCATTTCTATCTCCCACTTCAAGTAGGCATTCATTAATTTATTAAACTAATGAATCGAAAAAAATATATATTTACATTTAAACTGTGAGAAATAGTGAGCTGATAATATTTCAATCATGTGCTTCATCTTTTGTTATCTGAATGATAGCTGATATGTGAAATTCATGCTCGTCTTCCTCTCCAGGCAGCTCCACACACCCACCAACCTCCTCCTCGTCTCTCTGGCTTTCTCAGATTTCTTCGTTGGCCTCCTCATGTTCCTTTCAGTTGTGCTCATAGACGGCTGCTGGTTCCTCGGTGACCTCATGTGTACTCTATATCATTATCTAGGATATGTTATTGCTTCCACTTCAGTAGGAAACATGGTTCTCATATCTGTTGACCGCTATGTGGCTATTTGTCATCCTCTACATTACTACAGTGAAATCACACAAAAAAGAGTTCAGGTGTGTGTTTGTCTGTGTTGGATATGCTCTGTAATTTTTCAAAGTCTGATCCTGAAGGATATATTGAAACAACCAGGCAGGTATCACTCCTGCATTGGGGAGTGTATATTTTTCATTAACTACATTGCAGGACTTGTAGATCTCACTTTTTCCTTCATTGTTCCAATTTCTGTCATTGTTGTTTTGTATATGAGAGTATTTGTGGTGGCTGTGTCTCAGGCTCGTGCCATGCGGTCTCATATTACAGTTGCCACACAATCAGGGAAAGTAACTGCAAAGAAATCTGAAATGAAAGCAGCCAGGACTCTTGGTGTTGTTGTAGTTTTGTTTCTAATATGTCTCTGTCCATATTATTGTGTTGAATTTACAGACCAAGATAACTTGCTTAATGATTCATCTGCTGCTTTTGTGTTATGGTTGTATTATTTTAACTCCTGTCTCAATCCTGTGGTTTATGCATTTTGCTATCCCTGGTTCAGAAAATCAGTTAAGCTCATAGTTACGTTTAAGATGCTGCAGGCTGACTCCAGTGAGGCAAACCTGTTGTAGAAAGACTCTGCATGGGCCTGAAATTAGGCCCTCAGCATGAATGATAAATGTACTCTGTCACAGAGAAATAATATGTCAGTAAAGTTATTAAATGCTGCTAATCTTATCTATATGTTTACATTGCTTATGCTACAATATGATATTCTTGAATAATGAATGAGTGAAGCCACTGGGTAGAGAACAGAGAACCTACTAAGGGTTTATTTGTTTGTTTGTTTTTGTTTTCTGTTTTCAAAGCAATATCTCATGGATTCACTGTGTAGTCTGTAAATGTCAGGACTGTAACCTATTTTTCTTGTGATTGAAGTGTGTCAAACAGGATGGATTATAAAGGAAACTGCATGTTTTCAATCCAAACTTGTAGTCACATTTTTCAGATGTTAATATCCACACATACATACACATCATATTCACCTCTTGCAAGTCACACAGAAGTTTATATCAGGACCACGAGCAGTCAACCTCCATTGTAAAACTTAAATGCTCCCCACACCACGATGCCTCCGTCTTGCCCTCTGGTCTGGCGTCTGTCTCTCTCCTGTCACATGCTCACCACACACCAAACTAACCTGTGCCACTAGTCCTGCCTCTTATACAACAAATGTACTCTGATTGGCTAGTGAATCTGATAACAACCAAGGGCAACACAGGAATAAAATGATTGACATAAGATAGGTAACAAGTTAGACTAGACAATTCCCCGCCGGGGAATCGCGAGAGTGGGCTGTGCGCTTTGCCCCGGGTCGAAAAAACTATGAAAGCTAAGGCAAAAGTATGACATCACGTTGATAATTTGGAGTTTTATCTACATTTTATAGTTCGAATGGTGTGTCTAGGTCAACGTATGCCAGAGCAGGAGATTTGCGACTTTTTTGACTTCGTCCCATTCATTCCCTATGGGAAATGTTTTGCAGTTTTTCGCGTCTTACAACGCGAAAAATGTATATTCTGAAAAACTGAATGATAGCATAACAAGTCAGATCGAGCTGCACGTTGTGATCTATTGTTTGTTTGTGTGCACTCAGCGGTGTGGGAAGAGTTCGCGACAGAAAAAAGGGCCCTCAATGTACAGTGGGTTGGAAAATAAACACAGAGATAGAGAAAGAGACAGACAGATAGACCGAGAAAGACAGACAGATAGAGAGAGAGAGAAAGACAGAGACAGACAGACAGAGAGACAGAGAGAGAGAGAGAGACAGATAGAGACTGACAGACAGAGAGAGAGAGAGAGACAGACAGATAGAGAGAGATATATGTATGGACAGACAGATAGAGAGAGAGAGATAGGCAGGTAGAGAGAGAGAGAGAGAGAGAGAGATAGACAGGTAGAGAGAGAGAGAGAGACAGGTAGAGAGAGAGAGAGAGACAGGTAGAGAGAGAGAGAGAGACAGACAGGTAGAGAGAGAGAGACAGACAGGTAGAGAGAGAGAGAGACAGGTAGAGAGAGAGAGACAGACAGACAGGTAGAGAGAGAGAGAGATAGACAGATAGAGAGAGAGAGACAGACAAATAAAGAGAGAGAGAGAGAGAGAGAGAGAGAGAGAGAGAGAGAGAAAGACAGGCAGAGAGAGACAGACAGATAGACAGAGACAGACAGACAGAGAGAGAGAGAGAGAGAGAGAGAGAGACAAAGACAGAGACAGAGAAAGATAGAGAGAGAGAGAGAGAGAGACAGACAGACAGACAGATAGAGAGAGAGAGAGAGAGAGAGACACAGACAGAGACAGAGAGAGAGAGAGAGAGATAGAGAGAGAGAGACAGGTAGAGAGAGAGAGAGAGAGAGAGAGACAGACAGGTAGAGAGAGAGAGATAGACAGATAGAGAGAGAGAGAGAGACAGACAAATAAAGAGAGAGAGAGAGAGAGAGAGAAAGACAGGCAGAGAGAGACAGACAGATAGACAGAGACAGATAGACAGACAGAGAGAGAGAGAGAGAGAGAGAGAGAGAGAGAGAGAGAGAGACAAAGACAGAGACAGAGAAAGATAGAGAGAGAGAGAGAGAAAGACAGACAGACAGACAGATAGAGAGAGAGAGAGAGAGAGACAAAGACAGAGAAAGATAGAGAGAGATAGAGAGAGAGAGACAGACAGACTGTCTGTGCTGGCCCAGCTGATCTCGGTTGCCACGGTGATCGTTGCCGACCCCCCCCCTGCTCCCCGGTAACGGACTGGGACTGCTGTTTCTCAGCCCTTTCAGCCTCACATGCAGGACGTCAAACTGGTGCTATATATTCAAAACCATACATGATAGCAGCAAAATTTTTTCACGGTCAAGCCAGAAATGCCTTAAAGAGCACGCTCACCAAGTTTCATGGTCCTGGTGTCACAAATGTGGAAATGCCAGCGAGTTGAAAAAGGGTGCAGTTTCGAAAATCCTCTTCCCGATTAACATTGGAGTAAATGGAGCCAGTGAGAGCTCCTCTGGTCGGTCAGAGGCAGATGATTCAAAAATCGTAAATCCGACCGAAAAAGCGGACACATTGTGAGAGAGAAGACAAGTGTGGCTACAACTCTGGAAAATATCACTGTTTTTGAGCGTAATTTGTGGCCGGGATCGTCACGGAAAGAGAAAATTTCTGAGGTTTTTTTTGAGCCTCTCTCACTCTGTCAGTTGGTCTCCTGCACTCTGCTGCGCGAACATTCCGCCATACACACTCATTGAAAACCCTGAATTTTCCCCAAATCACTCATCGTCGTTAAAGGGTCAGAGTTCAAAAACTATACATCGTAGGAAAAAAGTTCAAATACAACTTAAATAGACAAGACCTGTGCCTACGTTTTAAAGTTAGAATGGTGTTTCTAGGCGTATGTATGCCCGAGCAGGAGATGTTTGAAAAACGTTGAAAATTTGCGACATTTTTGACCTTGTCCCATTCATTCCTTATGGGAAATTTTTCGCAGTTTTTCGTGTCTTACGACGCGAAAAATTCGTATTTCAAAAATCTGAATGATAGCATACCGAGTCAGATCGAGACGCACGTTTTGGTATATTTTTGTGTGGGTGCGACAAACGGTGCGGGACTAGTTAAGTGCCAAAAACGAGCGGGAGGATGAAAAATATTACTAGACAATTCCCCGCCGGGGAATCGCGAGAGTGGGCTGTGTGCTTTGCCCCGTGACGAAAAAGCAAACATGGTATCAGCAAAATTTCTCCACCATCAAGCGGGAATGGCCTTAATTAACACAGTCACCAAGTTTCGTGGTCCCACTTTGAGAAATGTGGCAATAGGAGCGAGTTAGAGAAGGGTGCAGTTTTGCAAATCCTCTTCCTGATTTACAATGGAGTTAATGGGACAGTTGAGACCTACTCTTGTTGGTTAGGGGCCGATAATTCTAAAACCGTGAATCCCACCGAGAAAATAGACACATTGGGAGAAAGAAGACAAGTGTGGCTACAACTCTGGAAAATTTCACTGTTTTTGAGTGAAATTTGTGGCTGGGAGCATCATCTAAAGAGAAAATTTCCCTTACCATCTTTCAAGGGCCAGCATTCAAAAACTACACAGTATAAGAAAAAAGTTGAACACACCTCTAATAAACAGGATTTGTGCCGACATTTTAAAGTTCGAATGGTGTTTCTAGGTGAATGTATGCCAGAGCAGGAGATGTTTGAAAAACGTTGCAGATTTGCGACTTTTTTACAATGTCCCATTCATTCCTTATGGGAAATGTTTGGCAGTTTTTCGCGTTTTACGTCGCGAAAAATTGATATTCTTAAAAACTGAATGATAGCATACCGAGTCAGATCGAACCGCACGTTTTGACATATTGTTTGTTTGTGTGCGCTCAACGGTGTGGGACGAGTTAGCGACAGAAAAAAGAGCTCTCATTGTAAAGTGGATTGCAAAATAAACACTAGACAATTCCCCGCCGGGGAATCGCGAGAGTGGGCTGTGCGCTTTGCCCTGTGACGAAAAAACTACGAAAGGTAAGGCAAAAGTATGACATCATGTTGATAATTTGGAGTTTTATGTACATGTTATAGTTAGAATGGTGTGTCTAGGTCAACGTATGCCAGAGCAAGAGATGTTTGAAAAATGTTGAAGATTTGCGACTTTTTTAACCCCGTCCCATTCATTCCTTATGGGAAATGTTTGGCAGTTTTTCGCGTCTTACGACGCGAAAAAGTTGTCATTCTGAAAGACTGAATGATAGCATACCGAGTCAGATCGAGCTGCACGTTGTCATCTATTGTTTGTTTGTATGCAGTCAGCGGTGTGGGAAGAGTTAGCGACAGAAAAAAGGGCCCTCAATGTACACTGGGTTGGAAAATAAACAGAGAGATAGCGAAAGACACAGACAGATAGAGAGAGAGAGACAGACAGATAGACCGAGAAAGACAGACAGATAGAGAGAGAGAGAAAGACAGAGACAGACAGAGACAGAGAGAGAGAGAGAGACAGATAGAGACAGACAGACAGAGAGAGAGAGAGAGAGAGACAGACAGACAGATAGAGACAGACAGATAGAGAGAGATATATGTATGGACAGACAGATAGAGAGAGAAAGATATAGACAGGTAGAGAGAGAGAGAGATAGACAGGTGGAGAGAGAGAGAGAGAGACAGACAGGTAGAGAGAGAGAGAGAGACAGACAGATAGAGACAGACAGACAGATAAAGAGAGATATATGCATAGACAGACAGATAGAGAGAGAGAGACAGACAGACTGTCTGTGCTGGCCCAGCTGATCTTGGTTGCCACGGTGATCGTTGCTGACCCCCCCGCCCCCCGGTAACGGACTGGGGACAGCTGTTTCTCAGCCCTTTCAGCCTCACATGCAGGACATCAAACTGGTGCTATATTTTCAAAACCATACATGATAGCAGCAAATTTTTTTCACGGTCAAGCCAGAAATGCCTTAAAGAGCACGCTCACCAAGTTTCATGGTCCTTGTGTCAGAAATGTGGAAATGCCAGCGAGTTGAAAAAGGGTGCAGTTTCGAAAATCCTCTTCCCGATTAACATTGGAGTGAATGGAGCCAGTGAGAGCTCCTCTGGTCGGTCAGAGGCAGATAATTCAAAAACCGTAAATCCGACCGAAAAAGCGGACACACTGTGAGAGAGAAGACAAGTGTGGCTACAACTCTGGAAAATATCACTGTTTTTGAGCGTAATTTGTGGCCGGGATCGTCACGGAAAGAGAAAATTTCTGAGGTTTTTTTTGAGTCTCTCTCACTCTGTCAGTTGGTCTCCTGCACTCTGCTGCGCGAACATTCCGCCATACACACTCATTGAAAACCCTGAATTTTCCCCAAATCACTCATCATGGTTAAAGGGTCAGAGTTCAAAAACTATACATCGTAGGAAAAAAGTTCAAATACAACTTAAATAGACGAGACCTGTGCCTACGTTTTAAAGTTGGAATGGTGTTTCTAGGCGAAAGTATGCCCGAGCAGGAGATGTTTGAAAAACGTTGCAGATTTGCGACATTTTTGACCTCGTCCCATTCATTCCTTATGGGAAATTTTTCGCAGTTTTTCGCGTCTTACGACGCGAAAAATTCGTATTTCAAAAATCTGAATGATAGCATACCGAGTCAGATCGAGACGCACGTTTTGATATATTTTTTGTTTGGGTGCGACAAACGGTGCGAGACAAGTTAACTGCCAAAAAATCACGGGAGGATGAAAAATAATAACTAGACAATTCCCCGCCGGGGAATCGCGAGAGTGGGCTGTGCGCTTTGCCCCGTGACGAAAAAGCAAACATGGTATCGGCAAAATGTCTTCACCATCAAGCAGGAAAGGCCTTAAAGAACACAGTCACCAGGTTTTGTGGTCTGTGTTTGAGAAATGTGGTAACAGGAGCGAGTTAGAGAAGGGTGCAGTTTTGCAAATCCTCTTCCCGATTTACAATGGAGTTAATGGGACAGTTGAGAGCTACTCTTGTTGGTTAGGTGCAGATAATTCAAAAACCGTGAATCCCACCGAGAAAATAGACACATTGGGAGAAAGAAGACAAGTGTGGCTACAACTCTGGAAAATTTCACTGTTTTTGAGTGAAATTTGTGACTGGGAGCGTCATGTAAAGAGAAAATTTCCCTCACCATCTTTCAAGGGCCAGCATTCAAAAACTACACAGTATAGGAAAAAAGTTGAAGACACCTCTAATACACAGGATTTGTGCCGACATTTTAAAGTTTGAATGGTGTTTCTAGGTGAATGTATGCCAGAGCAGGGGATGTTTGAAAAACGTTGCAGATTTGCGACATTTTTACAACGTCCCATTCATTCCTTATGGGAAATGTTTGGCAGTTTTTCGCGTTTTACGTCGCGAAAATTTGATATTCTGAAAAACTGAATGATAGCATACCGAGTCAGATCGAACCGCACGTTTTGACGTATTGTTTGTTTGTGTGCGCTCAACGGTGTGGGACGAGTTAGCGACAGAAAAAAGAGCTCTCATTGTAAAGTGGATTGCAAAATAAACACTAGACAATTCCCCGCCGGGGAATCGCGACAGTGGGCTGTGCGCTTTGTCCCGTGATGAAAAAACTATGAAAGCTAAGGCAAAAGTATGAGATCACGTTGATAATTTGGACTTGTATCTACATTTTAAAGTTCGAATGGTGTTCCTAGGTCAATGTATGCCAGAGAGAGAGAGAGAGAGAGAGAGAGGCAGACAGACAGATAGAGAGAGAGAGAGAGAGAGAGAGAGAGAGACAGAGACAGACAGACAGATAGAGAGAGAGAGAGAGAGAGAGATATGTATAGACAGACAGATAGAGAGAGAGAGACAGATAGATAGAGAGAGAGAGACAGACAGACAGACAGACAGAGACAGACAGACAGAGAGAGAGAAACAGACCGATATAGAGAGAGAGAGAGAGAGAGACAGAGAGATAGAGAGAGAGAGAGACAGAGAGACAGAGAGAGACAGATAGAGAGAGAGACAGACAGACAGATAGAGATATATGTATAGACAGACAGATAGAGAGAGAGAGATAGAAAGATAGAGAGAGAGAGACAGAGAGAGAGAAGGACAGACAGAGAGAGAGAGAGAGAGAGAGACAGATAGATAGAGAGACAGAGGCAGACAGACAGAGAGAGAGAGAGAAAGACAGAGAGATAGAGAGACAGGGAGAGACAGAGACAGAGACAGACAGATAGAGAGAGAGAGAGACAGAAAGATAGAGAGAGAGAGGCAGACAGATACAGAAAGACAGAGACAGACAGATAGAGAGAGAGAGAGACAGACAGATAGAGACAGACAGATAAAGAGAGATATATGCATAGACAGACAGATAGAGAGAGAGAGACAGACAGACTGTCTGTGCTTGCCCAGCTGATCTCGGTTGCCACGGTGATCGTTGCCGACCCCCCCCCCCCTGCTCCCCGGTAACGGACTGGGACTGCTGTTTCTCAGCCCTTTCAGCCTCACATGCAGGACGTCAAACTGGTGCTATATATTCAAAACCATACATGATAGCAGCAAATTTTTTTCACGGTCAAGCCAGAAATGCCTTAAAGAGCACGCTCACCAAGTTT